>NC_056732.1:1290481920-1290764420 GCF_019279795.1 Protopterus annectens
CACACACATTATATATATATATATATATATATATATATATATACAGAAAGAGAGAGAGAGATACATACATTAGCCGCAGTGGTGCAGCGGTAGCATTGTTGCCTCACAGCAAGAGGTTCTCCCATTGGATTCTCGGCTGAAGCGCCTTCTGTGTGGAGACTGCATGTCCTCCCCGCGGTCGAGTGGCGTTCGAAAGACATGCATAAAATGGGCATGCCTTCGCTGAAGGTTGGGCATTGAGCTGGCACCTCGGTACCATAAAAATCTACTGTCAATCATTAGCGGACTGGTGTTCTGCTGTGGCGACCCCTAACCGGGAAAAGCCGAAAGAAGAACAACATATAGATACATACATACCTATGAAACTAGCCCTGAGGGCATTCTAAACTCATACACAGTTGCCAAATCTTCTTTACACTTCTTCCCCTAGCAAAAGACTTATTTTTCGAGTTATAATCTTTGCTCTCCTCCCCTTTCCCACTATATAATTTCACATAGAATTTAAGAATTAAATTCACTCGACTCTATTCATGAATCCCTCTCAACTGCCTCCATGCTATGATGCTAGGGAAAATATATATATATCTATATATATATATATATATATATATATATATATATATATATATATATATATATATATATATATATACACACACATATACACACACACACGCATATATATGTGTGCGTGTGTGTGGTTTAGCTCATGAATTCGCTTATATAAGCTAGATCAATACTTAATCATACTGCTATCTTTTAGGAATACAGTAGCATCTGTCAAAGCATCTAAGACACTTATGAACATGCTACACTCCATTAACATGTATCCCTCTTGGATAAGGGCAGGCGGTGCTGATCATAGACTCGAGCTGCAAATACAGACCATAAAACATGGTCAATACGGGAACAAGAGTACAACATGGCTAGGCTTATAAAGGCCCTAGGGCCAATATCCTAGTAACCTCCTATGAACCTTTGAACATGTACCTGCCTATTCCTACACATTTGATATATTTCTTTTTTTTTTTTCCTTCATATGCGCACACTACAGCTGTCACTATTGTGGCAAACTGCCTTAGAACTAAGTTGCTTACACACAATATTTGAACATTAGGCACACTGAAGTTTCTCACAGTTCACCACGAAGAGTACATTTTTGCACCACCAACAACCCCTGATACTTATATACTTATACATACTAACTCCAAGACTGCATTAGTGCAGGGAAAGGGGCAAAAACCTAGTCCCCGCTGTATCCCAATTTTATACAAGCTACTGGCTTTAGTATTTCTAAGAAAGCTAGAAGCAAAATGGATTTGACTAAGTGTTTGGCCTTTTGTGCTTGATCTTACAACATTCAAAATTTTGGCAGTTCAGAATTATGAATGCATCCTGTTTTGTTACACATTATATTCATGTGACCATTAAGGAGAGGCCTTCTGAATCTTTAGAAGAAATCTTGGTAATCAGTGGAAATGGTAGAAAGGAATACAAGAGCACTCCCATTCATAAGAATGAGAAGCATCTGTCTTCCCCATCTGACTGCAAGGAATACTTGAGAAGAATTTATTTAGTTATTTTTTTCTGAGAGGAAGCAAAAAGATATACTTGAACTGTTTCCCATAAATGGATCAATTCTTGGAAGACCCCAGGATGAAGGGTTACATGTATGGGGACTATCCTGGCCCTGCTGAGCAGTAAGGTTTTGCACTGATGGACTGTATGAAGCCATACCCAGACTGAACAGAACTGATGCCTCCCAGGTTATCATAACTAGTCTGCAAATAGGCTAGGATGTGGTACTCCCTTCTTTGTTTAGGTACCACATCACTCTGGTGACTATAATTCAGAGATATTCCACTTGCAGAGGTCCTGGTGGATAGATGTTTTAAGGCCTTCAAAGCAGTGATGACAACCAACATCTCTCAATAACATTTATGTGCTTCTGTCTATCAAATGGGTCCTACAGAGCTTGCACATCTGCCAATTTTGACACCTCTATTCATGCCAGGTCTGAAGAATCAGTGGTGACTGATGGGGGTGGGGGTTAGAAGTCAGAAAGGCAGACCTGAATTGAAAGCTACATGATCTGCCCATCATCCAATCTCCTTCATAAACTCCAAAACTGTAACCTGTAAAGTCAAAGAATATAGATGCTGATTTTAGACATATGTAGTACCGCTGTATTTTCCTCATATGTAGTCTGGCAAAGGACAGCATGATTATCATAGATATCATGTACCCTACATTCCTACAACTGCTCTTGCTGAGATCTGGCTTAGTCTCAAGAAGCACTGGAAGGCTCTTCCCATGGCCAAGTCTAATACACATCCCAGGAAAACTACTCCATGAGACAGGATGAATAAAAGTTCTGCAAATTGATTTGAAACCCCAGAGAAAGTAAAAGTTCTTGGCCAATTGCTAAAGACTCCTAAAAGCTGGAAAAGAGTAGTCTGCAAATATAAGGCAATTGTCCAAATATGGAAAGATATTAATGTTCTGAGGTTTCCAATAAGCAATGACTGGAGCTAGGCATTTTGTGAATATCTTTGGTGCAGTGGAGAGTCCAAAAGGAAAAGCACAGAACTGACAATGGGGGCCAGACGGAGCAAATCTTAAGAAATGTCTGAAATCCTTGGCAATATGGATGTGAATATAGGCATCCTTTAGGTCCAGCTTTACAATGAAAGCTACTTGAGGAATCAAAGGCAAATGATTTTGAAGTGATAATATCTTGAACTCGGGAATCTTGACGAAAAGGTTTAGAGCAGAAACCCAAGCACTGGCTTCCGGGATCCTCCTGATTTGGAAACCAGAAATATCTCTGAACAGAAGCCTTTGCCTAGATTGAAAAGCATTAGTTATATGACTCACTGAGAAAACATGCTGTGTACAATGGGAAGAAAAAGAAAATTTTGTTCCTTGGGTAAGCCGGACTCCCTTGAAAGGCAGGAATAGATTCCCATTGCCAGGAATATCTCTTGACAATTACAGTCAGAACTCAAATGTCTGCGACTATCTGGTGCTACAAGGGAAGATGAACTTTCAAGGAAATAGAAAGATTTCCTGGGTGGGTTGGAGGGGGAAGGTGAACAAGCAGACAGTTGTGCTGACTGGGAGATTGTCCTTGAAAATTGCATTTTTTTTTCCTTTTTTATTGGAAAAGGAGGGTGAGGAGGGAAGTCTGACGACTTTGCTACTGACCGCTGAGAATCTGCATTCACCTGGAGCAATCCACTACTAAAAAACGTATTTCTGTGCAATTCTCTTGTATACTGATTGTATGGCTGTACTTTAGCAGTTTCTTAAGGTATTTGCTGTTATTTTTGCATGTTATAGCAAAAAAAAAATAAATAAATAAATCTGTACTGCCTACTGCAGCTTTAAGTGCACTATATTACATTTATCTGTAAGTTGTAGGGCTGTTGTAGGTAGTACATATGGTCTTAGGCTCCAAACCAGGTATTCTACATTAAGAAGGTGTTTCCGTGCACCCTTGTGGCAGAAGTGTGCTGATCTAACCTGTCTGAGTTGGGGACTGCTGTTGAAAGGCTTATTTTGAGTTTTCCTCATTGATAGTTAGCTTAAAACTGGTTTCTGTTTGTATTTAAGCCTCGTGACTGTGTGCTGTTGCCCTTCAATCAGCAGAAGTAAAGTAGTGCCCTGTACAGGAGCAAAAGCATAGAAGCTCAGTTTTTCTCTGAAGAGCTGTCAGTGAAACCCTTCCAAGCTTTTGTGCTGCTCAAGGAGCAACTCAGTTGTGCAAGGAGCAACATTGCCTTATTGATCAACCTTAGCCTATACAAAGTATAGGTCCCTCTTGCAGTCTCAGTACTACCAGCACAATCCTGTCAAATTAACCCCTTCCCTAATAAAACATACAGTAACAGCCTGCTATCATGGATGGGCAGTTTCCCATCATCACTCTGGCCAGCCTGATAGACCTGGGCATCCTGTGGCAATGTAGTAGCAATTGTCTCATATAGACTGATAACCACTTACTCCTGAAACAAATACTTCATGTGAGAGATGTAGCTACAATATGAATTTGGAAGCAAGACTCTCACAAGGACAAATCGAATACCAAACAGGTTGTCAGCACACACACACTTCTCACACTAAATAAGGACACAACACATAAACCCACATATGCAGAGATACTGACTAGTAACTTACCAAAAGATCAGAGGCCCCCCAAATGGAAACCACTTACACTCATAACAATGCAAAAAAAACAACCAAAACACATAACACACAAAGCAGTATCTCAAAAAATAAGTCCATAAGACATAACACCACAAAACATAAGATATTGGTCACAGGTGACAATATTGTGAGACACATGGATGTTCTCCTCACCAAGCTGTATAATGAGCAGACTACAGTTAGCTGCCTGTCAGGTGCCAGGATCCATAAAGTCACTCAAGCACTCAAATCACTCAACCACAAGTACCAGAATGACTCCATCATAGTACATGTTCTGGTGAATGACTTGAGCTGCACCTCACTGGACTATATGGAGACAGACATGATTGAGCTTTCAGATTAGGTGTCACAGCCAGGTATACGCCTAGCCTTAAGCAGCATTATACCTTCTACAAAGATGATGCCACAATACAAATAAAAAATGATTGACTAACTATTGGCTTAGCTTCTGGTGTCAGTCCAAGGGGATCCAATAACTGTCAGCCTGGGAAGACATGGTCAACAATCCATGCTGCTTTGCCAGAGATGGTCTGCACCTATCTCCTTTAGGCTTTCTGATACAGGCAAAGGCAGTAGCCACCCCTACTGTTACTTTTTTAGGCAGTGTCAGAATAACTAACCTCATGACATAACAAAAACTCTGTCTAATTAAACTCAAAATACTGCTACTTAATGCTAGGAGTCTAAACAAGAAACTGCACATCCTGGATGCACTCCTCACTTTAGAAGATGTCGACGTCTGGTTCAAAGGCATGGAAACCACGTTGGCATGCAGGGCTACAATGCCTTCCATATGTTCAGACCACAAACTGACCGTGAAAGGACCAAAGGAGGAGGAGGTGCATCCATTTTCATTAAGGATAAGTACATAGAGACTGGTCAAACAGTACAACTTTCTTGAGCTACTCCATGCCCAATTAACTACAGGCAAAACCCCCTACCACATCATAGCTAGCTACAGGTCCCCCACCATGAAACAGGAAAAGCATTCTACAGCCCAACACCTTACTCATGGGTGATTTTAATTATCCTACCATCGACTGGGAAGCATACACGACCACAAGCATGCTGGCTCAGAGGTTCTTGGTCTTTGTTAGTGCAAATGCTCCAGAACAGCATACCCACAAGATGCTCAAATGTCCTGGACATAGTACTCACTAACATGGGAAAGCATTGCACCCTCCCCTATGTGATGTCCTCCCTGGTACGATTGAACCATAAATCAGTCTCATTCGATGTAATTATAAGACCAGATACCCCATCAAGCTCAGAAACGTAAGAATTTTTCAAAGACAAACTACCTCCTACTAAGGGACGGTATAAGAAGTTTCAAACTCTCCTTGAATGCAGATAACACGGACTCCTATGCAGAGGTGTACACCAATTCCCTGTATAACCACTTAAACAGTTGTACAGTAATCAGCTTTACCTGACCAGATTAAAGCTGAATCTTGCCAAAAAAAAAATAACCAGTCACCCTGGAGGACCCCTAGTACAAACAGGCTATACAACAAGAGAAAGAAAACTAATGTCGCAGCACAAGAGGGAACTGGCTCAGCAGAGGAAGAAATCCCTCTCCAACTTAAACAAGCAAATTACAGCTTTTGTTAAGTCCTACAAAGCTAATTATGAAACAAAAACAGTCTCCCTAGCCAAGGATAATCACAAGGAATTCTTTAACTATGTCCAAAATTTAAAAGGGAAAAACCAGCTACGCAATGAACTTGTGGATGGTACCACCCATACTTACCTGGAGGTAATACCCAACCTGCTAGCTGACAGATTTGGAGCAAACTTTATCCCCTGTCCCTTCCAGTCATTCCCCAAGGCCAAAAATATGGCATCAATGGAACAAGACAGTATCCCAGGTTGTTTTTTAAACAACTTAAAGCATGACCTTGTAAACCCATTTGGATCCTTGTTTAACCACAGCCTATGAACTTGCTATATTCCAGTGGATGGAGGACAGCAATCCCTCTGCACAAAGGGGAACCATCAACTGACCCTGGGAATTATAGGCCCATAAGCTTGACTAGCCTCATCTGCAAGGCCATGGAAATAATTATGGACCTATGGGGGTCCAAATGAAGAGATAAAAAGTCAGCAAGTAAAGGAGGAGTAGTAGTAGTGCTGAAGGTGAATTCATCCTCAAGTCTTGGTGAGTACCTTTGCAAGGTGGACCCTATTTTTCACAAAATGTCACCAAGACAACATTGATATATAGACTGTATTTACATAGCATATATCATGGACAGAAGTAAGTCAAAAACAAAAAAAGATAACTGGGTGCACAAGTCCCAGGATAAAGAAGTGCTCAATCCTGGTAGACACACTGGTGCCAGGACTGGAAGAAAATGACAGTGTAAAATCGTCAAAATCCAGAAACATTCCTGCAATGGGGCCAGGCCCAAGGGGATGATGCCCCCCCCTGTTGTAGAAGGAAGTAGCAGTTCACAAAAATCACAAAACTGACAGGCCAAAGAAGAGCATAAAGGTGATAGAGTAGACTGTTGAGGATGAGAAAGAAATTATGTATTGTTACTATTATGCAAAAAGCCCAGAAATTCCAGACAGAAGATATACACAGAGATTAAGAGATAAATTAGGGGAAAGAAAAATACTTTCAGAGGAAAAACTGTCAGAAGCTTCAAATAAAAATACTGTAAACCAATCCAAACAGGAATAAAAGAAACCATGAAATCCAAGGTAAAGCAAACGCAAGCAAGAAGTAGTAAATGCACACAGTTTATTTAGAGGAATAAGCACTTTCGTCCCAAAGAGTTAATTTATCAGAAACTTCATAGAGTCATCCTACACCAAATTTATGTAAGTAAAAGATGACATCATATTCTGTCCTGGAGCCCAAATGTATAAACACATCCCCTAATATAAATATATGAATATGCATATAAACACTATATTGGTATCAAGAAATTAAGAATGTATAAATAAAAAACAATTATACACAAAAAGGCATAAAAGTAGTATAAAATATGAAAGAATTACACAATTTTTAAAACTGCAATGATAATTACTACGAAAAAAAAAACATTTGATAGTATCCCACATTCATAGATAAAAGAGTGCTTAAAAATGTATAAGATACACCCTACACTGATCGACTATGTTAGAGTGACCATGAAACAATGGCAGACCACTCTGCAATTAAGCCATGATAAAGGACAAATTACTATACCAGGGATAAAAATTCAAAGGGGGACATTCCAGTGCGACTCTCTGCCACCACTGCTATTCTGTCTTGCCCTTAACCTATTAAGTTATCTACTTAGCTTAGGCCATGGCTACAATTTGGCTCTTTGAAAACAACAAAGTCTAAAGACTTATCTTCTATTTGTCAATGATTGAAAACTGTACAGCTCATCAGATGAGGAAAGTACAGTTGTGTACACTTACCATAAATGTAGATGTTCAAGTGTATTCACTGCTGCAGTCATCACAATTGGGTTATCTGCTTGCAGTAGCCTTCAGTCGGCCTGATTATCAAAGTCTTGGGTCCTGCATCGGTTGTGGTCTCATCTTCCATGACGTCAGGTAGTCAGGGGTATAAAGCATGCAGCCGATGCCATTACATCAATTTTTCTTTCCCCAGATGTATGGTGCCCCCCTAATGGGAAGCAATTAAATATATATATACAAGGTTACATCTCCAACAAAAAAGCAAATACACCAAAAAGCTTTAAGCCTAGTAAAAAGGAAAAGAAGTATAGTCAAAAGAAGTCAGAAGCTGGAGGGTGGGAGGGTAACCAGGACTGCAACAGTGAATACACTCGAGCATCTACATTTATGGTAACGGTGCACAACTGTACTATGTTCTTCGTGTTTCACTGTTGCAGTCATCACGTTTGGGTAGATTCCCAAAGCTAAGGATGGGAGGAGGACATTAGATAGCATTAGGACCAGCTATACGGCCCTGCAAGACTGCAGTGGCAAAGCCAGCTCTGGATTTAGAGAAAATTGGCAAATTGTAATGCTTGGTGAAAGTATGTACAGAACTCCAAGTAGCAGCTTCTAGGATGTCCCTGGTAGGGACACCTCTGAGAAAGGCTGTAGAGGTAGATGCAGCCCTGGTTGAATGTGGTCTTATCCCCTGTGGGATAGGTTTTCCATGGTGCTTATAGCATAAATGAATGCAATGGCCTATCCATTTAGAAATGGTTTGCTTTGAAATGGCCTTCCCCTCTGCCCCTGCAGCAAATGCGACCAGCAGCTGTTCTGATTTCCTGAGAGGTTTAGTCCTGTCCAACTAAAATCCAAGTCGCCTGTGCACATTTAAGGAGTGCAATATACGTTCCCCTTTGTTCTGTGGATTAGAAAAGAAGGTTGGCAGATGAATGGACTGATTAAGGGCCTGTAATTCAGACACCATTCTTGCTGAAGTGATGGCTAAAACGAAGGCTGATTTCCCAGAAAGGAATTTCAATGCTGCACTTGCAGCTGGCTCAAAAGGAGGCAGAGTGAGTTTTTCCAATATAAAGTTAAGGTCCCAGGCTGGAGTTGGGTTCTCCTGGGTGGTCTTAAGTTTTTGGCCCCTCTGAGGAACTGCTTCAGCAGTGGATGAGAGAAGAGGGGTGGTTCTGTGCAGTAATGAGATGAAATGGCTGAGGCATGAATTTTGATGGAGGAAAAGGAAAGGCCCTTGTGAAGCATCTCAGTTAAGTATTGAAGAATCTGAGGTAAATTGGGCACTGCTGTGCTCATCCCCTGAGTTTGATTCCAGGAACAGAATCTTTTCCATTTTTCAGCATAAGATTTTCTAGTACTAGGTCACCTTGCCTCCAGAATGACATCAAACACTTGTTTACTGAGGGATGGTAATGGAGAGATCAGGTAATTAGCCAGGCATCCAGGTTCAGGGTTTGAAGCTGAGGGTGCAGAATCTGGCCCTCCTGCTGGGACAGCAGGGTAGGGGTCTGAAGCAGGTGCCATGGTGCCAGCAGTGATGCACTGCGCAATAGGGGGTACCAGTGCTGGCATGGCCAGTCTGGTGCAATTGGTATCATCCTTGGTTTGTCCTCTTCGATCTTTAGTAGTACCTTGGAGAGGAAAGGCATAAACTGATAAATTTTTCCAGATGAAGGACAGGGCATCCATTTTCCAAGCTTGTTTGTGGGGAGTCCTTGTGCAGAATTTGTCCAATTGGTAGTTCTGGGGGGAGGCAAACAAGTCTATATCTGGGCTCCACCATTTGTTTATCAACATGTTGAATGTTTTGGGTTCCAGTTTCCACTTGTGTGGGTCCATGAGATTTTTGCTTAGTTCATCTGCCAGTGTATTTAGCTTTCCTGGCAGGAATTGAGTCTGTACGTGCACTTGGTAGCTCAAGGCTGTGTTCCACAGAGCCATGGCTAGTCTGCAGAGAGGGTATGAGTGGGTTCCCCCTGTTTATGTACCACATAACAGTGGTGTTGTCCATCTTTACCATTAATTGTCCTGGAAGAATGTGGTGGCTGTCAGAGCATTCTGTACAGCTAACATTTCTTTTTGATTGCTATGCAGGTGCATTTGACTTGGGTTCCATTTATACTGAATGCACTTCCCTGCCAAGTGAGCCCACCATGCATAATCTAATGCGTCTGTTGTTAGGGTTTGGGTGGCAGGGGGTAGAGTGAATGGCAGTCCCTTGTTTTGGTGGCAGGCCTGTGCCTACCAAGGGAACTCTAACTGTAGGCAAGGTATGATAGGAATCATTGCTTCTAGATCCTGAGAATGTTGACACAATAGGCTTTTTAGATACTATTGTAGTTTCCTCATATGCAGTCTTGCATATGGAATTAGAAGAATGCAGGAGGCCATGAACCCCAAGGCTTGCAGTATTTGTCTTGCAGATAGCAGGGTCTTTGTGGCCATTAGTTTGAAGTAAGCTGTCAAATGAACTTGTTTCTCTGGTGTGAGGAAAGTCATCTGGGAAGTTGTGTTCAAGCTTGCTCCCAGGAATACAATTTATTGGCAGGGTACAAGGTGTGATTTATTTTTGTTTATGGTGTACCCCAGAGAAGTTAGCACCTTTTGTACAAACGTCAGATGATTCAAAAGTATGTCCTGACTTTCTGCCTGAATTAGACAATCGTCCCGGTATGGGTATATTTAAATATTTCTTTGCCTGCAAAATGCAATGACTGGAGCTAGGCACTTTGTGAATATCATGGGCGCAGTAGATAAGCCAAAGGGCAGTGCAGAGAACTGACAGTGCATATAGCCTACTTTGAAGCGTAGGTATCTTCTGCAAGATTACCTGATTGGGATTGTGCAGGTAGCCTTCCTTTAAATCCAGTGTTGCCAATCAGGCATCCTTGCCTAGCATAGGAAGCAACTGGTGAAGAATAAGCATCTTGAATTTTGGGATCACCAAAAAAGTGTTTAGGATAGAGAGATCCAGGATAGGACATCAGGAGTTGTCTTTTCTGGGCACCAGGAAAAGTCTGGAGTAGAAACCTTGTTCCTTTTCCTCTTCTGGGACAGTTTGAATAGCCTGTATACTTGAGAGAAAGAACTTGCTTTTCAGCCTCTGCCCACTGCTTTGGGGGTAGAGCTGGCCAACCGTTTGGGGTTGATAAAGTGTGGAAGTGGAATCTGTATTCTTGGGAAACTATATTTAAAACTCATTTGTCCTGGGTAATGAGTTCCCAGTTTTTTGCCTGGAGAGCAATCTTTCCCCCTAAAGGAGCAGTCAGTTGAGAAGGGCTTGGAAGTTTTAAAATTAAGTAATTGAGACAGTTTACCATAGGGGGAGTCTTACTACTCCCTGCTTTGGAAGTGGGAGCCCCCACTGCTTAGTCCTGTGTGTATCTTGAGACTGAAGCCTGGGTGTTCTGCTGATTCTGGGTTTGGACTCGGAAGGCCTGGAAGAGGAAGGAAAGGACCAATTCTTAGACGGCCAATGCCTACTAAATCTTGGAGGCTGTACTTGCAGGAAATCTTTAAAAGTTTGCATAGATTTAGCTTTTTCCTCCATCTTTTTAAGTACTACTTATGCTTTGTTACCAAACTGGTGGTCCTGGTTTAAGGGAGCATCCAGCAATTTAGCTTTAACATGATCTGGTAAAGATTGCTCCTTAAGTAAAGCATGCCTTCTAAGTACAGACTCAGTGACAGCAGCCCTGCAAGATGCCTCTAGTGAATCAAAACCACGTTGCAAAGTATGTTTTCCAACTTGTTCAGCAGAATGCATTAAATCGTGTAAATCCTTATTTTCAGCACAGTCAGGAATCAACATCATTTTCTGTTTAAGCAATCCAATAATATGCTGCTGATACTTTAACATATGAAACTGGCAGTTTAAGGCCCTATAGCCAAGGTTGCAGAAGTGTATACCTTCTTATACCTTCTTACCCCATCTATCCAGCGCCCTGGAATCTCTATCAGGGGGGGTAGGAGTTTTGGCAGTAGTAGTCTTAATGCCCGTGGGTCCCTGTGAAATGGTCTCGGGATCTGCAGTAGGATTTTTAAAGAGGAACTTGTGAGAGTCAGGAACCCTGTAATATCTATCTGGTTTTCTGAGAGCAGGAGGTAACGAGTCTGGGGCCAAGCTAGATTCCGAAAAGTCATAATCAACAATGTCCAGTACAGGGGGGATAGCTAAAGGCCTGTGTTGAGGCAGGAGTAAGAAATCCCAAGCCTCTTCTTAGAATCAGAGTAATCCTGGCTTTCCCAGCGAAAATGCTCCCTAAGAGTATGCACAGTTTCACCAAAACAGAAATCCTCTGGAGGGGAAGCAGAGGGAATAGAGCCCTCTGCATTAGAATCCTCATAGGTAGATAAGGGTAAATCCTGGTCATCAGAGGAAACAGAAATTTCAGAATCCTGATCAGAAGAATCATAAGCAAATTCAGCCCTAAGTCTCTTAGAGGGGGAAGGTTGGCTTCCCCTGATTAAAGTAATAAGGTCTTCAGCCATTCTTATCATTTGTTTTTTAGGCATAGAGGCTTGACCATGCGGTCTGGGCGTTGGTTTTCTAGGCATGGATCGAGTTTTAGACCTTGAAGAAGAAGAAGATTGCGTCGGTTTAATAGGCAAGTCAGTAGGCCTGAATACACCCTCAGAAGCCGGTGCCTGCACAGTGGCTCTGGAACCATCCAAGGAAGACATATCCGCAGGTTCCACAGTTGAAGCATCTCGTGGCATACCGGACTCTGAATGGGTCTCAGTAGAGGCCTGCGAATCTGAAGTAGCGGGTATCAGGGGCTGCGAAGGTCCCTCAATAAGTACCAGCGAACTGGCGACTTAGCTTAGGAAAAGCGTCGTCGGCAGCTTTGGACCTATGCAGTCTGTCTCTGTCTTTATCTTTGCATTTTTTTGGAATGTCGGTAGTCGGACGGCTTACCGAAGCCATATCTGGATAACTGAACAGAGTGGCAAAATATTTAGAAGCGTAAATAAACCGACGACGAATAGTTTGTTGTTTAAATAAGGCACAAAACCGACAGCGAGGTACGTCGTGGTCAGGGCCTAAGCAAGGAATACAGTATGAATGAAAATCTTTATGAGGTATTTGCTTTCCACAAGAAATACAATTATTAACTTTTACTGACATCTGTTTAGAGCAAGAAAAAGTTTCCCCAACGGGGTACTTAGTTGAAGACTTCGGTTCTGAAATGCAAAAACGAAAATTTCAGGAGTCGGCTGACCAGCACATGCGAACTGCTTCTGCTTTGGGCACTGCACAGCAAGACTGACTGATGTAATGGCATCGGCTGCATGCTTTATACCCCTGACTACCTGACGTCATGGAAGATGAGACAGCAACTGACTCAGGACCCAAGACTTTGTTAATCAGGCCGACTGAGGGCTACTGCAAGGAGATAACCAAAATGTGATGACTGCAACAGTGAAACACTAAGGACATCACTAGTCCCAGTGAAAAAAATATCCTGATTTGCAACCAGAAAAGTATTAACAAAAAAAGGCTTTATCTGCTGGCTGTTGAAGATTTGCTAGCCCACTGACAGAATCACAGTGATGAAACACTTGCTCCAGTGGCAAAAAAAAAAAAAAAATCTGAAGCAATTTGCTATTCCAACTGCCTTATAAAGAGTACCTCTCATGCTACTAGCAGTTGGGAGTGCATGGGAATCTGGCCAGTGCAGGGGATAATACCCAACTAGCTCAGACCTCTGCAACGGTAATCCATGTATGAACACTATTTTCTGTAAACTCTGTTGATGCACTGCAGTCATAATCCTCCTTGGTATGCTGTACAATGCTAAAACAGCATTGCCAAATCATGATTCAAATACAAAGCATAGACATTCCTAGTTAGTGACCAAGATGTTTTTGTATTTTCATAATGTATTTTTGGCACGGTAGGACAAAGCAACAAAACGTTCAATTAATGCCTTCTTATTTAATTTTGTCTTTCAACATACTATGGTCTGCAGATGCAAACCAACACTGTCATATTAATACAAAAGACATTTATTTCAGGTACAGGAATGAGATGCAGTATTGTAAGCCTGTAGGCTTTAGGTTTTCATAATTCACTCAGGTGATGAGCAAATAACAACTCCTCTTTCAATTTATTAGATAAATATTGTTTTACCATGGGAGTTATTTAATGTTACTTTATTGTAGTAGTTTCATGAACTGTGAATGTTTAGGATGTGTACAGCATGAGAAGAAGTGTGAAGGTACCCTGCAGTAACAGCAGGTGCAACAAAGCTTTCCAGACAGCCTGTACAATAAAGGCCTATACACCTCTATGGCAAAAACCTAACCCAAATTACTCTTCTGTCTACTGTCTTCTTTACTCTGTTACCAGCTAGCCAATCCATTATAAAAAGGAACTCCAAGCTTGGATTTCTGGCAAGATTTTTATTTCCACTGTTATGCTGAACAAAATAATCTTATTTTGAGCTAACTACTCATCCCATATGCCATCCCCAGTGTGCTTTTTGGCAATAATTTGCAATACCTAGCATCGAAGCTCACTTTTATGCGAAGGTTAAAATGTTCATTACAGTAACAGTGATGCTAGAAAATCAAAATGCATTATCAAAAGTCACAGTTTAGAAACTCCCCAAACTAGGAAACTACAACGAGAAAAAATGTTTAAGTGTTTCCCTACTGCAAAGTTCTACTATTGTTATCTGAAAAACATCTGAGACAATGCACTGATATTCATACTGTGCACGAAGTTGTGAAATAGTTACTGTGCCTACTGTTTGTCCATCTGTTTTATATCACTGTAACAAGCTTCCCCTTCTAAACGCAGGATACAGCGATTTACCTCTCAGAAAAGTCTAATTCTAAAACAAAAATTACAGGCACTTGTGTACTCTGTTAATAAAAAAAGTACTTGCATTCTGTGGTCTTTTTTACATTTTCATGTTAACAAATCTTAAACAAATTTAAGTTATTGATCAAGCTGCATTCTCTACATTGCAAAACGAAAAAGCAAGGCAATTCCAAGCCCTCCACACCCAGTCAACAAAAAACATATGGCTAACAGAATAGTTTCATAGTACAAACTGACTGCCATAAATTCTTGTAGTACAATAAACGGGTGTACAATCTGTAAAATCTTAATTTCTCTTAAGAGCATAAGGTAATTATTTTAATATCTTTCAGGGTGTGCACTGGAAGCTTCGGAACTGTTCTACATGTTGTGCAGTGTAAATACAGTCTATATTCAGTTTTCAATCTAGTCTGTAAAACTCTGTACCAAAAAAAGTAGCATGCTTTTCTGATCTCAGCTGCGAGATATAAGCAATAGATTCTTTGGATAAAGCAAACAATCAAAAAATGAATGAATGAACATCTACAGCTGGTACTTGCATGTAGGCATTGACTGTACACGCTACTAAGTCTACATGTGTCTATACTCTAAAAAAACAGGACATAGATCCTAAGCAAAAGTTAATACATACTACAAAATATTTTGTGACTCACAATGCTATACCTCATCCCACCCTGCATTTCAAAAAAGTGTACAAATCTCTGTTAACCTGCTTGCATGTCTCAGTTTCAGTGGCTGTCCCCAAAAAGCTATTTTCATATGACTAATTACCTCTCAAAGCAGTCTACTATGTACAGATATTTTGTGATGAAAGTGCAGGTGCATGAGGCCAAATTATTGTGTGACTGAATAATAGATTCACTAAAAAGAAGTTATGTCTTACCATAACATTCCATCTGTATTGTTCATCTTCATTCTTTCATCACTGATGGGTTCGGTTCCGAGCCCTCGGAACAGAGTCGACCTTTTTACCAAGCTCGCGGCAGCCAAAAAACTCTTGAGCTAAGTTTCTACCCAGAATGCCCTTCTCCCAGTTACCTCAGATTGAGTTTGCTACAGAAAGAGAAGTAAAGCCTAAGCCACTTCTGCGCAAATACCGTAGGACGCCACTTGGACCCAAAGCATCCTCCAGGAGTCTTTGGAGGGGAAAGGAGGGTGGGAAGTGATGAATGAAAGAAGATGAACACAGATGGAACATTATGGTAAGACATAACTTCATCTGATGTTGTTAATCTTCTTTCCATTCATCACTGATGGGACAGAATCCCAAGCTACCTTGTGGTCCATGGGCGGCCCTTATGGAAGAACTTTCCTGAGTACCACTGAGCTGAAGGCAGCTCTCCCTCTGGAGTCCAAGTCCAATTTGTATTGACTGATAAAGGTATGAAGCTTAGCCCAAGTAGCTGCTGCAAAGATGTCATCCATAGAAGCCCTGGAATAGAAAGCTACTGATGTTGCCATAGATCTAGTGGAGTGAGCTTTAACTTTTGGCATAGGTTCATGACTGAGGGAATACATGAAACGTATGCAGTCCGTTAGCCATTTTGATAATGTAACCTTGGAAACAGCATCTCCCATTCTGGGCCCAGAAAAAGAGATGAAAAGCTGTTCAGCTTTACGGATAGGTTTGGTCCTGTCTAGGTAAAATCTCAGTTGCCAATGTACATCCAAGATGTGAAGGCAGTACTCTCCTCTATTGGCAAATTTCGGAAAGAACACTGGTAGGCCAATGGTCTGGTTTATGGAGAATTCAGAAACAACTTTGGGGAGGAAGGATGGATTCGTCCGAAGTGAAACTCTGTTTCTATGAAAGACCAGATAGGGCCTCTTGATACACAATGCCTGCAGCTCCGAGACCCTTCTGGCAGACGTGATAGCTACCAAGAACAAAGATTTCCAAGACAAAAACTTTAGGTCACGCTTTGCAGCAGGTTCAAAAGGTTTTTGAGTCAAAGACTGAAGGACTAAAGTGAGGTTCCATGGGCTGTCTGACAGGAGGCCTGATATGAGAGGTCCCCTTGATGACGTCTTTGCATAGGCGTAAAGAAATAAGAGTGGTGCCATCTACACCACTGTGGAAATTAGAAATTGCCACCAGGTGTACTCATATGGTAGAGGCAGTGGCTCCATTATCAAAAAACTTAGCCAAGTACTGAAGCACCACAGTTACTGGAGCTGAGTACGGGTCGAGCAGGTTATCCTTGAACCAGATGAAGAACCTTTTCCATTTATCTTGATACAGTCTTCTGGTGGATGGTTTATGAAAGGCCAGAATGATGTCAACAACAGGAGAGGAGAGATTAGCTTGCCTGGCAACTAATGGAAGTGGAGAAACCAAGCTGTCAGCTTGAGACTGGACAGATTTGGGAGACTCAACTCTTGGGGGTGAGTAATCGGATCTGGTAGAGGGTCCAGAATCCACGGTGGGTATACTAGGTGAGGCCCTAGGAAGGGGAACCAAACTTGTCTAGGCCAGAACAGAGCTATGAGGACCACCTTGCATCTCAACTGAAGAGCTTTCTTTAGAAATTGTGGAATCAGGGGAATGGGAGGATAAGCATAAAGAAGTCCCGTGTGCAAATCGTGGATTAGAGTGTCCCTCCAGGGGAAGTAGGGAGAAATAGCTGCTGTGCTTGTTCGATGGGGAGGCGAAAAGATCGCAGCAAGGCTGGCCCCAGTGGCTGAAGATTTCTGTCGCCACCTCGGGATTGAGGGACCACTCGTGAGGCAGGAGGATGCATCTGCTGTTTGTCCACAATTACATTGGAGCTCCCCGGGATATGCATTGCTATCAGAAAGTGGTTGGAAGGCATCACCCACTGCCAATTTCTCATGGCTTCTCGACCTAAAGGGTAGGACTTCATTCCTCCTTGCTTGTTGATATACCAGAAGTCTGACATATTGTCTGACTGAATTACAGTTGTCCCGGAAGGGAGAGCTGAATGAAAGGCCTGTAACACTAACAGCACTGCTCTCAGTTCCAAAACATTAATATGCAGGTGGGCCTCTAAGGTGGACCAAGTGCGTTGGACTGTCTTTCCCTGGAAATGGCTCCTCACCCGATCAGGGAAACATCCGTGGTCACAATGGCTCTGGCCTGAGGGGATTGAAATGGGCGACTCCAAAGTTCTATGTCTGGCCTCAAAAACCAGAGGAGGTCTTGTTTGCAGGAGTTGGTTATTCGACTCTGGTAACAGAGGGGGTGACAGTTTGGAAACCATTGACAAAGAAGGAGCCATTGCAGGATCTGCATATGTAGCTTTGTTAGAGGCACTATTGGAATTGAAGCTGCCATAGAGCCTAGGGCATGAAGAACTTCCCTTGCTGAAGCTTTTGTTTGAGAGAGTATCACTCGGAGCTGGAGCCTGTAACTGGGAGTGATACTAGACAGGACTGGGTACTGAACATACTCCAATGAATTCTATTTGTTGTGTAGGAGTAAGATTTGATTTCTCCCAATGCATCGTTATTCCCAACAATGTTGCCAGAGAGAGAGAGTATAATGCAGTACTGTTGCCAGAAGATGCTCGGTGGGGGTGGTGAAGAGCCAGTCATCCAGATATGAAAACACCCGAAATCCTTGTAGTCTCAAGTGAGCTGAGACCACTGCCATGCATTTCATGAATACTCTGGGGGCTGTAGAGAGACCGAACAGCAGGGCACGAAACTGATAATGACTGGCCCCTAGCCAGAAGCGAAGCAGACTCCTGGAGCATTTGCCCATCTAGATGTGGTAATATGCATCCCGGAGATCTATCGAGCACATCCAATCACCTTCTCTTATAAAGGGAGAATGGACTGAACCAGGACCATCCAGAATTTGGTTTGGGTGACAGACTTGTTTAAGCTGCCGAGATCCAAAATGGGTCACCAGTCCCCTGTCTTTTTGGCAACAAAAAGAATCTTGAGTAAAATCCGGATCCAAGTTGGTCTAGTGGGACTGGTTGGATGACCAGCTTTATTATCTCTGAAGCTGCTTCTTCCCTTTGATTGGGTGGAACATTGGGAAATCTTCTTGGAAGGTTTGGTTGACAAAAAAGGGGGATGGTGTAACCTCTGGTGGTGATACTCTGAACCAAATGATCGGTGGTAATAGATTGCCAGGCAGCTTGGTGCAGAGAGAAATTACCCCTGACTGCTTCCAGAGGTAAGCAATCAGGCTGCTCCACAGGAGCGCTGGTAAGGCTGTCCAGAGAAGGAATCCCTCTATATGGTATATTCCGGAATTGTTACCCCCTCTGCCTCTGGAGGCAGAGAAAGAACCCTGAGTTTTTTTGTGCCACACTACCTAACTTCTCTGATTCCTGGAGAAGGTACACTGAGGATTGGAAAACCATAGGGCTATGGCAAACTGGGTCTTTCCATCTTGCTCACACATGGTTAGCATGTCCTTTACTTTGGAGCCAAAAAGGGATGAAGCTTCGATGGGAGCATTCAAAAAAGAAGGGGTCTGTGAAGTCGCAAATGCTCATCCAGGAATGACGCCTCATGACAATACCCCAATCCGCTGCTCTAACAACCCTTTCAGTCGCATGTGAAAGCAACCTCATGGACAAGTTGGATATCAATTCCAGGGTTGCAAGCTGCAAGGCCACTTTGTCCCTGACCTCGTCAGACAACTGTCCTGCGAGTATCCCAGAGAGTTCGGAGATAAAGTCCCTCTGGAGCCTCGTAAAATGTGCCAAATAGTTCAGGGACCATATAGCTAAGGTCCCTGCTGCAAAAACTCGCTTCCTAAGTCTGTCCACCACCTGGGACTCCCTGTTGGGTGGATGGAAAGCGGGACTCAGCCATGTCCTTCTTCGTGGCCACCGCCACCACCATAGCATCAACTGATAACCCTTTAGACCAATGCGGGTTCTCCTCGGGAGGGGAAAGAATTTTATCTGGTCTCCGAGGGATCGCCTCAATGGAATCAGGATTCTTCCAAGCGCGCTGCACAACGAGCTGGATGAGCTCGTCAGCAGGCAGGGTCACCCAAGAGGTAGAAGGCTGGGCGCGGAAGCCTGCAGAAACACAGATTCCTCAGACAAAGGATTGGAGGGCTTCCAGTCACCTCTCTGGTTTAGAACTTCCAGGATGTCTCAGAAGGAGACAGCATCAGCAGGTGACCGAAGGGACCATTCACCATCACCGTAATCCATGTCTTCAGTTAAGGACTGCTTGGGTGAGTCCATGTGCTTCCTCTTGCATGTCCTCTTTCGAAAGAGCTCCTCAGTGGGGGGCCTCTGAGGAGGACTCGAAGAGCGGGTACCCTGAACAAGGGTGTCCTGCGGCTTCTCTGCCTGGTGTCCCAGGGGGGTGGTCTGTGGCAGCTGTAGCTCAGGGGGCAAAAACTGGGGTTCCGACATCAAAGGAGTGCTTCCAGAACCGAGATCCCTCTCCAACGTGTGGAAGACAGACCTGCCCGAAGAGGGATGGGAGCCCGGAACAGAGAAAGACAACTTTGGGACCGGGGTCACACACTGCTCTGATGAACCTACCCCTCACGAATGGAGCCTCAAGCAGGATCAGTGAGGATGCAGCTAGCGGTGCCGAGGACAGAAGAGAGGAGAAAGATGGCTCCATGCTCAGGGCTGAAGCGCCCATCCCCCAATCCCCAGACTGAAAAAGGACCAGTTCTGCAGGAACTGAAGATCAAAGAGGCAAACTCAGAGTCAGAGTGAGGTGCACTGTAGGTGCAGAGGTGATGGGTTCCAAGAAGGATGTCAGAGCAGAAGGCTTTGGAACCAAGATGGTCGAAGGAGGAGTGTAAGATGGAGTCCGTGGATAAACCAACCCAAGTTCTGCAGTTGGATGGGTCTCAGAAAGTGTGGGTATCCCCCTGGCTAACAACAGCTGATCCACAAGACGTACCACATAGTGTTCCAACAGGCTTCTGGTAGATCTAGTGGATACTCCAGACAGAGAGTCAGGACGTTCAATGAATGGGCTATACACCTGGCCCAGAAACGGATCTATGGAGGGAGAGTATCAGGTCTGTGGTGCAAGGTCTGCTGCCACTGAAGTCTCTAGTTTCGGGACCGGGAGTAAAGGGTCAAATCCAGTGTAGTCGGTACAACACTCGGTGCCAAAGTGGCACTCAGAGCCGAAATGGTCGGTTCCAAAATCGTAACCAACAAAGGATTCGAAGATGTGCCCTGAGCCTAAGTGGTCACCAGTGCCGAAGTCGAAATAGGCGTAGTGAGGTCTATAATCAATGCCAGAGGCAGGACTGGTGTCAAAACTGGTGCTGGTATCGAAGTTTTCGAGATGCTCTGAAGACAACTTTGGGATCTTTGATTTCCCAGGCTTATCCTAATCACCCGATGGTGAGGAGGGAACAGAGTGGGACCTCTTTTTGTCTTTAGTAGGAGGGGTTGAGACCTCCATCGCAGAAATGGCCTCTGAAAAGGAAGACTTAAGTAACCCTTTTAGTATCAGTTTATTTTTGTGTTCAACAGTGCGTTGAATGAAACTCTGACAAATGTCTCACGGAGGTTGCACCGAAAGGTGGGGCACTCCCAAACAGTATACACAATCATCATGAGAATCACTATTGGGTAATTAGAAGTTATGTACTCACCATAACGTTCCATCTGAGTAGGTACTTCATTTGTCTGCAACCTGTGGGTCTCGGATCTGATGTCGGATCCGACCGTCAGCTTTCCAAGCTTCAAGATCCGAGCTCCTAGCTCCTCCCCTCTACCCACAATCCCCTGTCACCACCACACTACCTCAGATCGGTTTTGCTGTATCACCTGAAAAAAAACCTGTAACAAACAGGTTCAGATATTCTCAAGAATCATAAAGATCCTAGAAACCCGATACAGGTTAGGGGGATGGCAGGGGGGGATGGTTGCAGACAAATGAAGTACTTTCTCAGATGGAACGTTATGGTGAGTACATAACTTCTAAATCTGAAGTAGTTACTTCATTTGTTCTGCAACCTGTGGGACAGAGTCCCCAGCTACCTAAAGAAAGAAACCTGGGTGGTCTATGGGAGGATATTCCGAAGCACCGCGGAGCCAAAGGACGCCCTGATTCTAGATATCATGTCCAGCTTATAATGAGAAATAAAAGTATGAGCAGGAGACCAAGTGGCTGCTGAACATATGTCGTCCAACAGCATCCTGGACCAGAAGGCTGCAGAAGTTGCGATGGACCTTGTGGAATGTGCACGGATTTTGAATGGGGTTGTTTTGCCTGATGCCTTATAAGCCTGAGAAATACATTGACAAATCCAATTAGCCAGTGTCACTTTGGATATAGGTTTTCCCATGGATGAAGGAGCAAATGACACAGAGTTGATCAGCCTTACGAACATCTTTGGTCCTGTGCAGGTAAAAACGTAACTGTCTATGTACGTCTAGTTTATGCAACATGTATTCTCCCTTATTTTGAAAATTTTTGAAAAACACTGGCAAATTGATAGTCTGATTGATATTCGCCACAGATGCCACTTTTGGTAAGAAAGACGGGTTAGTCCTGAGAGACACTCTGTCACTGTTCAAAATAAGATAGGGAGTTTTCATGCACAAAGCTTAAAGCTCTGAAACCCTTTTGGCAGAAGTTATGGCCACCAAGAATGCTGTTTTCCAGGACAGAAAATTAAGGGGTACAGAAGCTGCAGGTTCAAAAGGAGGTTTCGTTAAGGCTTGCAGAACAAAGGTTAAGTCCCAAGGGGGAGTCATGGATTTCACTGGTGGCTTGAGAAGGAAAACGCCATGCAAGAATGTCTTACACAATTTTGTAGATGCTAGAGATCCTAATCCGTCTCCCACATGAAAATGGGATATTGCTGCCAACTGTACTTTTACCATTGATGCACTGGCCCCTTGTTCAAAAATCATGGACAAAAAATCCAAGACTGTAGGAATCGGAAATGTAAAGGGGTTGAGACCTTGGCTGTTAGCCCAGATAGAAAATCGTTTCCACTTGCTATTATAGATTTTCCTGGTGGACGGTTTATGAGCCACTACCAGAATAGTTTTCACTGGTGACGAGATACCGGGAGTCCTTGCCATTAGTGGAACTGGATCAACCAAGCCGTGAGCTTGAGGTTTACCAGGTTCAGTGTTGGGCACCCCGTTGGGTGCAATATCAGATCTGGAATGGGATCCAGGATTAAAGGGGAGGAGAGACTGTCAGACCGCAGGTATGGAAACGAGATATGACGAGGCCAGAATGGGGCTATGAGGATAATTTTGCTCCCCAACCGTGCAGCTTTCTGAATGAACTTCGCCATGAGCGGAAGCGGAGGTTAAGCATAGAGTAGACCGGGAGGCCAAGCATGAATCAGACCGTCTCTGGGGCTCTCCCCTTCTGGGGGAAGGATTGCTTAGAACTCTCTGCATTTTGTGTTTTGGGGGGTAGCAAAAAGATCGCAACGAGGCCAACCCCACTTGTGGAAAATTTCCTTCGCAACTTTCGGATTGAGAGACCACTCGTAAGGACTGAGAATTACTCTACTCAATTTGTCCGCCAGAATGTTGGATCGTCCCGGAATGTGCATTGCTACCAGAAAGCGGTTGGTGGATATCGCCCATTCCCAAACTCTCATGGCTTTTTGACAAAGAGGGTAGGACCTGGTTCCCCCTTGTTTGTTTATATACCAGACCACTGACATATTGTCCGTCTGTACTGCAATCGTTCCTAGAGGTAGAAGGTCTTGGAGAGCCTGCAATGCTAGAAGCACTGCCCTCATCTCTTTATGTGCAAGGTGGTCTCTGACCGGGTCCATGTACCTTGGACATTTCTGCCCAAACAATGCCCCCCCACCCTAGGCGAGAAGCATCCGTGGTTAACATGACCTGGGGGGGGGGGGTCACGAAGGGTCTCCCTTGCCTGAGTTCTGGGGAGTGAAGCCACCAAAGGAGGGATTCCCTGCAAACTCTGCTCAGGGGGATAGGAGTGTTCAATGGGTGGAGTAACAGTGACCATTGAACTTGGAGTGTCCAGTGTAATATACGCATCCTTAGGCGAGCATGGAGAGAGAGAGGCTGATAGCCGCTGCCATCGAGCCTAGTGCTCTCAGGACTAACTCCGCCGGCGGAGCTTTGGTGCAAAGAAGAGCCAAAACCTAGAGTGAGAGGCTGGACAGCCTGTCCGAGGTCAAGAAGGCCCAAGAAGATCGGGAATCTGGCCTGGCTCCTATGAAATTTAATGCTTGCACAGGATGAAGAAAGGACTTCGGTATGTTGACTGAAATGCCCAAGTTGTCGGCAAGAGACAGCACATAGTCTCTCGCGGTACAAAGTTGATGCCTGTTGGTTGCTGTGAGGAACCAGTCGTCTAGGTACGGAAAGACCCTTATGCCCTGAAGCCTCAGGTGGGCCGCAACCACTGCCATGACTTTTGGTGAACACCCTGGGGGCTGAGGTGAGTCCTAACGGAAGGACCCTGAACTGGTAATGACTGGCCCCTAGCCGGAAGCGGAGGAACCTCCTGGACCGTCTGTCCATTAGAATGTGGTAGTATGCGTCCTTGAGGTCTATAGAGCACATCCAGTCGTTCTCCTGCATTAAGGGGAGAATAGATTGTAGAGTGACCATCCAGAATTTTTCTTTGGGGACAAACATGTTCAGGGCGGACAAATCTAGAATGGGCCTGAGGTCCCCCATCTTTTTTGGCACTAAAAAGAACCTTGAGTAGTAGCCAGATCCAGATTGGTCTGGGGGGACCCGCTGGATGGATCTTTTTTCTAACAAATTTGAAATCTCTACGGTCACCGCCTCTCTTTGATTGGGTGGGACATCGGGGAGGCGACCACCTGAGGGAGGACGAAATAGGAAGGGAATTTTGTAGCCTCTGGCTATAATAAGGAGCACCCATCGATCGTTCGTAATGGACTCCCACATTGACAGGTGCTTCGTTAAACACCCCCCGACTGTCTCCAGAGCTGGACAGTCAGGTAAGCCCTCAGGGCTGCGTCTCTCTGAGAAAGGCTCCCTGGGCTAGTTCCGCGGTCCCCCTCTGCCTCTCTGGGCGGCCGTGCCCTGCCCTCCTCTGCCTCTGGGGGGGGAGTCGAAGCTGGATAGGATTGCTGAGACTTATGGAACCACAGCTTCTTTGCCCCCTCTGATTCCCTGAGAAGGAGCGTTGGGGCTCGAGAAGCGGACTCGGCGGCAGACAGCATCTTCCCGTCCTTCTCGCTTTGGACTAGTGCATCGCGGTCTTGCCAAACAAAGTGTTCGCGAAGGATGCCTTGAAAGGTTCCACGAAATTACAAAGACGGAGCCAGGCGCGACATCTCAAGACAACACCTGCCCCGCTGGCCCTTGTGGCTCCCTCCGTAGCATAAGACAGTAGCCGCATGGACGTATTTGAAATGGACTTGAGAGTGGTCATACGTGTTGAGAATTTTGTCCTCGACCGACATGGTTACTCAGGTGTAGCTGCAGTGTATTCCTTGATCAAATCCCGTTGCAGCCTGATGACATGCGCCATATAATTTAGCGCCCTCACGAAGAAGGTCGCTGAAGCAAAGGTCCGCTTCCCTATACGGTCCAGCGCCTGGGACTCCTTGTCCAGTGGGTGGACCGTGGAGCTCTCCTGGGAGAGTTCTCTCTTAGTGGCAGCAGCCACCAACATGGCATCAACTGGAGACCCTTTGGCCCAAGCCTGCCTGTCTGAAGGGGGGCTAAGGCTTTTATCCGGTTGGCGTGGGATAGGCTCCACGGTGTCGGGTTCCTGCCAAGCCCTGGTAGTCAGGAGATCTACCAGGGGATCTGCCGGTGGGGACACCCAGGAGGTAGATGGGCCCAATCAAACGCCTCCAGAAATACAGACTCATCCGAGGAAGGTTTTTTGGGCAGACCACCACCCCCCCCCTAAAATGCAACATTTCCATGATGTCTCCAAAGGAGACATCCTCGGGGGGGTGACCTTGGGGAACCTTCCCTTTCCTCCAAGTCCGTATCTGTGGTGACAGACTCGGGAGAGTCCATGTGCCTCCTTTTACACGTCCGTTTACGGGGCACCTCCTCTGTGGGACTATCAGAAGAGGGCTCGTCAATGGCCTCTTGTTCCTCCGAGGGAACCAACTGGAGGGTCTGAGCAGGCTGTCCCGATGGAAGGATGATGGAAGTTAGACCCGTATGCAGTGGGGGAGCAGAGGGATCCAAAGCCCGAGTCGGGGACCTGGAAGACCTCGACAGTACCCTCTCCACAACCTCGAACGCCGAGGGAGAACTACTCTCTTCCGGCCCCGAGAGCAGTCTCCTCGACTCCGAGATAGGGATCGGGGTCGGAGCCGAAGCCATCGGATCCGAAAGGGAGGTGCTCTCCGGCATAGGCGGCGCCGAAGATGCACCCGCTCCCACGGATCTGACGCCCGGCCCATGGCCCCGAGAGCTCGGATCCCAGATACCGAGGGTATGGTGGCCGAGAAGGCTTGGGCCACCGGCGCAGACAAAACCTCGGCTCCAAAAGGGCCTGTATCCGAAGACTCCAAAACCCGGATCTGGGTTGAAGAAGGAGAAATCGGGGCAAATATTGAAGCTGCACTCCCCGTGGACCATCTGCATTGGGGTCTGCAAAAACCGACGCATCATCCTGTCCATATTGGCGTCGGAGAGAGACCTAGTAGATCTAGAGGAGGTCGTACAGGCGGGCCTGGAGGCCTCGGGCACCTCGAGGGTGATAGGAGCTCCTCCTCCGGCTCCGGTGAGAAGGAAGGAGATCGGAGCTGAGAAGGAGAAGGTCTGGACACCCTCGGAGGCGATTTAATAATTTTTGAAGGCGGAGCCGAGGGATGAGGCTCGGCTGCCTCTTGTGTCTGTGCTTCTCCCTGTGCTTTTCCCTAGAAGGAGAAGACTGAACTTCCCTCGTACTCAAGGCAGTAGTGGGAGGTTCAGTCCCAGCCTGAGTCGAGGGAATCAGGGGTGCTGAAGCTACCTGGGCAGCCTGCACCTTGGAGGGAGAGGAGGAAGAGGCCTCCTCCGGGGGAAGCAATCCCGCCAGAATAAGCCTGTTCCTCCTGTCCCTCACAGCCCGGGGGTTGAAGGCTGCGCAAACTTGGCAGTCTGAAGACAAGTGGGCAACCCCAGGCATATAACGCACTGAGTGTGGCCATCAGCTGGGGAAAGCTTATGGCCACACCCAGTGCACTTTGAAAAAATAGCTTTATGGCCTTCGGCCATTTTCCTGACACACACACTCACATGCCCAAACACTTAGGGGAAGGGTTAACTGAATAAAACGCAATCCCGAAAATAAAAAAAGGGCAGAAAAACACACTCAATACTCTTCTATAAAACTTATTAAAGTTTTAAGAAAATCTCTTGGAAAAAAAAAAAGATTCACTTCGTCTAAGCTCAGGAGCTCTTCTCAAGCTGCTTGTGATTCAAGCCGCAGCAAAAACGATCTGAGGTAGTGTGGTGGTGACAGGGGATTGTGGGTAGAGGGGAGGAGCTAGGAGCTTGGATCTTGACGCTTGGAAAGCTGCCGGTCGGATCCGACGTTGGATCCGAGACACACAGGTTGCAGAGCAAATTAAGTAACTACTTCAGATCTTGCCATTACATGAAGCACAATGTTTAAAACCTGAAGTACCCTTCTTATCTGACATCTTGATAGAGAGACACCACAGGCCAAAAGTATAATTCAGTTAGAACAAAAGTCAAACTCTGTTCAAAGAAGTCACAATTGTGCCAATACAGTGATATGTAGAAGAAAAAACAGAAACACCTTACTAAAAACCAAAGGTAACAGGTTAGACAGGAAAGAAAATACCAGCTATGGTATTGAAGGACTACCCACAGGGGTAAGGGAGGAAAGGCCGTACCAACAATAGTACCTGAAAGTTTACCAACAGTAATAACGGGTAGAGTAGAGAGGAAAAAAACAAGGTCAGATAGAAGAAAACACACTAGAAATACTATTAATTCAATAAAAAATGAAGATATCAAAAATTTTTCACGCAAATATCAAATAAAGTTCCACTTAGCTGAGGACTCAGCTGAAACACGGCTTTACAGCTACGCGGCAAACGAGATCTGAGGAAACAGGGAGAAGGGCATTCTAGGTAGAAACGTAGCTCGAGAGTGTTTTGGCTGGCACATGCTTGGTAAAAAGGCAGACTCGGTTCCGAGGGTTCGGAACCAAACCCATCAGTGATGAATGGAAAGAAGATTAACAACACCAGATTGAAATATTACAAAACTGAATGCAATATCATATGCCAAGTTGGTATTAGTCCTCAACCCAATCTTTTTAGACATAAGACACCTCATGGATGCAAGTCTTCACATCTGTTACATAGCCTCTAACAAAGATACTGAAATACTGGATAAAGGACCAAGGAATCCACCACGAAGTATAACAAAACTTTTATTCACAACACAGAATAAAAATGAATGAGCGCTTTCACATACATCGAGTATGCTTCATCAGGTTACATTTTCCATATGAAAACCTTCTGCTTATATACTCTACTCAATCATTTGATTAATTAATCAAGCAATGATCTTAATTGCTTAATAGATAAATGATTAAACGTTGTCTTCCTCATTTAAAGCAATAATCATGAGAATTGCTAAATTTACTTGGTCTGTTTAGCATGGAATAGTGCTGCTGTGGTGAAAAATATCACAGCATAACCAACAAAACATCATTCTATTAAAAAAGTTAAAAATAATATATTGCATACTATAAAAACTCTTAGTATCATATAATGTTATCTAATTATATACAAATAACAAAGGTAATGAAAATAATAAAAATAATCATTACTAATTTTTGATCTATCTTCAGTTCCTATTTACATTACTTATTAGATAACTACATTGCATTTCAAAAATGTGACACTGATACTGAAATAATTACATGTCACTTCACAACAGTTTTACATCACAAAGCTACTGGAATATCAGGGAAAGAATGGTTGGTCGCCTAATGCAATGATCCTATTATATAAAATGTTACTATTACAATGAATGTCTCATACTGCTGTACTGTCATATAAAAATAATCTCTGCAGAATTACAAGTTGCATACTTTCAGCTCCCATTAACAGGTGGGTGGACCAGTAAGAGGCCCTAAAGAAATGCAGAACTAGATGACTCTAGACTGGACACCCATTTTCTATGGTTATAGATACATGATTTCCTGTACTTGCTTATTTAAGTGGTACAGTGTGAACTATTTTCTGCTTAAAAACCTCAGCTTTGGCTGGCTAAGAACTTGGTTATATTCAACTGGACGTATAAGAGAATTTAAGTACCTTTTATCTGCACTTTTTTTTAAAAAAAAATACAGTATTTAATTTGATTTAAACTGTGTTGAAGAAATATTTAACTGAACTGGCAGTTTTAACTCTGTTCATTGTTATTTGCTAGTAATTACAGGTGTGGGGGTAGCCACATTCTTTGATTTCCTGTCCTTGCTTATTTAAGTGGTACAGTGTGAACTATTTTCTGCTTAAAAACCTCAGCTTTGGCCGGCTAAGAACTTGGTTATATTCAACTGGACGTATAAGAGAATTTAAGTACCTTTATCTGCACTTTTTAAAAAAAAAATACAGTATTTAATTTGATTTAAACTGTGTTGAAGGAATATTTAACTGAACTGGCAGTTTTAACTCTGCTCATTGTTATTTGCTAGTAATTACAGGTGTGGGGGTAGCCACATTCTTTGATTTCCTGTCCTTGCTTATTTAAGTGGTACAGTGTGAACTATTTTCTGCTTAAAAACCTCAGCTTTGGCCGGCTAAAAACTTGGTTATATTCAACTAGACGTATAAGAAAATTTAAGTACCTTTATCTGCACATTTAAAAAAAAAAATACAGTATTTAATTTGATTTAAACTGTGTTGAAGGAATATTTAACTGAACTGGCAGTTTTAACTCTGCTCTTCAGTTACTCCCACCCACCCTCCCTGTTTTTGTTTTGGTGTTAATCTTAGTGGCCTTGAAACTGCCTGCCCCTCAGCCTGCCTCTGGGCCCATCTCATTTGCTCACTCAACTGAGTGCAGTGAGATCATATTCTGATTTCAGGCACTCCTACTGTGTACAAAGAGAGCATCTGGGAAACAGACAAGAAAAAAAAATTAAGCTTATTTCCTGCCTTTCTGATTAAGTGGTATAGACTATTTGTAGGCTTCTGAGCCCCCAAGCCCTTCTGTGTTTGAGGGAAGCCTTCTAGCTTGTTTTTTTCTTATAACTAGCCAGTTTTCTAGTTTCAGCACTCAAATCTGTTTCTTTGATCTCAGCACTTGTTCAGATAAAAAAAAAATTAATCTGCTTTTACTGTACTTGTGTTTCTACCTACTTCATTTTACTTTTGCATCATCTTAAAAATACTCAGTTGTATTTATTACTGCTTGGTGTAACTCATTCTAAGCCTTTTGGTTTAAACACTTGGGCTTCGGACCAGTTGTTTTGCACTGAGAGGGTTTATGGTCTGCACTGTTGTGGCAGAACAGGTAGCTTACATCCTTCTAGGTTGGGAACTGCTGATTGAGGACTCAGTGTCTGTTATTCTAAAAGTGTATTCATTCTGGTTTAAGCACTTGGGCTTTCAGGCCAGTTATTTTACATTAAGAGGGTTCGTGGTCTGCACTCTTGTGGGAGGAGAGGCTGGACTCTGCCCTTCTGAGCTGGGAATTTCTGGTTAAAGGCTTATAGTGCATGCATATCTGAACTGCTTCTTACTGAAGTTGGTGCGCCTTGTTTGCTGTGGCATAGACTGGATTCGGGCCTGCTGGATCTAGCTTTGTGTGTGTAACTTGAGCACTAATCCAGACATTCTCTAAAGTATTCAATTGTATTTATTACTGCTTGGTTGTAACTTGATTAAAGTGTAGCTATCATTCTAAGTCTTTTGGATTACTTTCATCCTTCTAAGTTGGGAACTGCTGATTGAGAGCCCAGTGTTCAAGTGTATTAGTTCTGGTTTAAGCACTTGGGCTTCAGGGCAGTTATTTTACATTAAGAGGGTTCGTGTTCTGCACTCTTGTGGGAGAAGAGGCTGGACTCTGCCCTTCTGAGCTGGGAATTTCTGGTTAAAGGTTTATAGTGCCTGAATATTTGAACTTTATCTTACTGAAATTGGTACACCTTGTTTGCTGTAGCATAGACTAGATCCAGGCCTGCTGAATCTAGCTTTGTTTATATGCTTGTTGTTTGTTTGCTTGTTATTTCCTGGAAGCTAATTCCACCTAATATACGGCTTCTCAGCTTCTGTGGATCACTAGTGATATCTGCATTGCTTACTGTACTTATTTCCTTGTTTCACTTGAAAGAAAGTTACTGTTTGTCGTTTTTGCATTTAGTTACTTGCAACACATTGCACTCAAGTTACCTGGCACTTGCTCTCTAAAGTAATTATATAAGTCAGCACTAAAAATTAAAAGCACTACACCCTCACTCCCCACTGGCCCTTGTTTTCAATTATTATGGAATTCCCAATATTATTCTAGCATGTCCAAAGGTCAGTTGTCAATCTCCTCTCCTCTCCGGTCCAGCTGGTGAATCTGGGAATCTTGAGGCAATGTTATAACTGCCTCATTTACACAGACAACCCTCTCCTCCTCCCACATAACACAAATACTTGCGAGAGATGCAGCTATTTAGCCAAACTGGAGGCTGAGCTCTCTCAACTCAGGACTGAGAAGACCAGACAGGAGGAGAAGGCAACTACACACACCACAAAACCAGCCTCACATAATGCTACCACACCACTGAATCAAACACATAAACACACAAAGACATACTCGGAGGCTCTGAGTAAAAATTTACCTAAACAGCAGAGGCCTCCAAAGCAGACACCCAAACAACTGCTACCTCAAGACACCCCACAAGCAACACATAAACCACAAAATCAGTGTGCAAAGCAGTCACAGCCCTTAAGGCCAAATACAACACCAAACATACTTGTCATAGGTGACTCCATAGTCAGACACACTGACGTCCCACTCACCAGGCTGAACACAGAGAGGGTCACAGTAAGCTGCCTATCGGGCGCTAGAATCCGCCACATAACACAAGCACTCGGGTCACTCCACGGCAAGTACAAATATGACACAGTCATTGTCCATGCTGGTGTGAGCGACCTGAGGCACCTCCCTGGACTACATGAAAAGAGACATAGAGGAGCTCTCCGATTATGTAGCCCAGACAGGTATGACCCTGACCCTGAGCAGTATCGTTCCTTCACCAAGAATGATGCCACAATATAGAGACAAGATGATCAGCTTTAACAATTGGCTTAATGTCTGGTGTCATTCAAAGGGGATCCAGTGTCTGTCTGCCTGGGATTACATGCTTGACAAGCCATAAGGGACGGCTTTGCACCTGTCACCCCTGGGATTCCGGATATTGGCTAAGGCTCTTGCCACCCCCGTAATGCCTTTTTTAGGCAAGGCTCAAATTCTAAACCTACCACCCTAGAAAACAAAAATGGGAAGAAACTGAGGGTAATGCTGCTCAATGCCAGAAGTCTTAATCTCAAAATGCACGCACTCGAGGCCATTCTCAGTATGGAGAACATCGATGTCTGTGCTGTAACTGAAACCTGGTTCAAGGCTCCTGAGAGCACCCCGGCACTATTACGTTTTACCTCATATCATGCGTTCTGGCCCCAAAACCCGGACCACACCACAAAAGGAGGGGGTGTAACCATATTCATAAAGGATACCCACACCTCCAGGTTGGTGGTAACGCACGAAGCTTCGGAAACCATCCAGGTGCAACTAACCATAGGCAAAACTTCTCTACAAATTGTAGCATGCTACAGGCCACCCTCTCAAACTCAGGAACCCCACACAGCCTTCCTGAAGACACTGGAGGGAATAAATGTATCTCCAGACACCATCATATTGGGTGACTTCAACTACCCGAATATAGACTGAGAACATTACTCAAGCCCTAACTTTCTAGCCCAACGGTTCCTGGAGTTCATAAATTCAAATGCCATGGAACAGCTAGTCACTGTTCCCACGAGAGGAGAAAATATACCAGATCTCATTATCACAAACATGGAGACAAAATGCTCCACACCGGAAGTATATCCCTCATTGGTGAGATCGGATCATAAACTAATCTCACTGGAAATCCACATCCCGCCCTCACCCCAAACAAAAAAGACCACAGTGAAGAACTTCTCTAAAGCAAACTTCACACTACTCAAGACTGGTGTGGTATCCTTCAAGGCCCCTGAGCCAGTGGAAACCACAACCCAAGCTGCGGAAGCCCTTACAAATGCCTTCTATGAGCACCTCCAGGACTGCATGGATCAGGCAATCCCAAATAAAACCAAGACTCTTTCCACCAAGGGCAAACGTCCAGTCTGGTGGACCCCAGCCATTAACAAACTTTACAATAAGAGGAGAAAGCTATTACATGATAGAACAAAATCCATAAAAGGGAAGTCACCCCTGATCATTATTAGTAAAAAAATATGAGCACTCATAAAATCAACTAAGGCCAATTTTGAGAGAAAAATTGCCATGGATTCAAAGGACAATCATAAGGCCTTTTTCAGCTATGTTAGGAACCTGGGTGGAAACTCCCAGATATGCTCAGAATTAGTCCAAAATGATACAAAAATCACTGAACCCACAGACATTGCCAACATACTGGCAGACAGGTTCAGTGCAAACTTCACCCCCCTCTCCCCCCCTAAAGGAGAGATAACTATCCCAGCGGTGTAGCCTCCCAGCCATCTCAAATGCGCAGGTGAAAGCTGCTCTCTAAAGCTAAAACAGAGCATCAATGGGACTGGATGGTGTCCCGGCTGTGTGCTACACGAGCTAAATGAGGAATTAAACCTGCACATAAGGCAGCTGTTTAATCTCAGCCTTACCACAGGATACGTGCCCAAGGAGTGGCGTACGGCAACTGTGGTCCCACTCCACAAAGGCGGTGCCTCTATGGACCCTGGTAATTACCGCCCCATAAGCTTAACAAGTCTAGTCTGCAAAGCTATGGAGAGGATCATAATGTAGCTCATAAACAAAGATATAGGGACTTGCAGACATTGGACCCGACCCAGTTTGGCTTCGTCAAGGGCAGATCATGCCTTTTGAACTTGGTCGACTTCTTTGAAACAGTCACCAAGGCCATTGATGAGGGAAAGGCAGTCCATACAGCCTACCTTGATCTTGCAAAGGCTTTCGACACAATACCCCACTCGGGTATTGTAGAAAAACTTACCAGCTTAAATGTAAACCCATATGTCACAAGATGGGTTGCAAACTGGCTTAAGGACAGAACCCACAGGGTTAGAGTTGCTGGCGCTATGTCAGACTCCAAGCCGGTCGCAAGTGGTGTCCCACAGGGCTTGGTCCTTGGCCCCCTATTGTTCGGCATCTACTTCTCAGAAGTACAGGCCAACATGGGAGGACTTTGGCTGACAAAGTTTGCAGACGACTGCAAACTGGGCACCATAGTGGAAAGTGCTTCGGACACAGATATCCTTCAGAAGGGACTCACGGAAACAGATAGCTGGTGCCAGAGCCATGGCCTGAAGTTAAACGCCAAAAAATGTATAGTCATACCCTTCGGGAAAAACAAGGTAACCCCAAGCTACCATATAGGTGGCAATCCACTAAGCACAGAAGAGGTTATCAGGGACCTGGGGACCCAGGTTGACAGTGACCTTTCTTTTGACACTCACGTTGCTAAAGTGGTTAGAAAGACCTTCTACATTGCCCACCTGATCATGAAGGGATTCACATCCAGATCTAGTGAGGTCATTGTTCCCCTGTACTCTTCACTTATCAGACCAATGATCGAGTACAATGCCCCATTCGGGATGTATCTCACCCGACATCTGCAGCAATTGGAGAGACCCCAAAAGTTCCTCACCAAAAGGATAAAGGGACTATCTGCCATATGCTGCCAGATTGAAGAAACTCCAGCTTTATTCAGTCGCATACCGTCTGCTCAGAGGTGACATGTGCCTGACATACAAGGCCATGTCCAACCCAGAATTAATGGCTATGCTCCACCTCAAAATATCCAAATCCACGAAAACCACTAGAGCAACTGACTTAAACCTTAGCACGGATATAAATAGGACGTGCTGGAGGGATAGATTTATCACTCAGAGACTCCCTATGCTGTGGAATAAAATCCAGGTCCATGTGAGGCAGAGCACCTCGCTGGCTCTGTTCAAGAGAGATCTTGACCTGTGGATGGGAGATCGTAGGTTTACCCCGGGAATCATCTCTGTGTCACTGCTGGACAGAGGCACAACAAACTAATGAGTACAATATTTTTTCATATAAGGGGTGGCGTAAGCCACAGAACTTTGGGCTAGGCTTATAAATGCCTTAGGGCAGATAGCCTAGTATAAACCTATGAACCTATCTGTCCCTCTCAGATGTAAATGCAATGCCACATTTAAAAATAACCCCCTATGGTGGAAGCCTAATATAAACAGGCTCTATAACAAAAGAAAAAAAAAAACTCATTGCACACAAAAATAAAATTTACTCTCGTAATGCCAATAACAAAAATGGGAAAAGAGGTTGAGGATGGATGAATACCAATAATACTAGTGCTTACTGTAACAAGGAACTTCAGATGCTGATCAAATCAAGCAAAACCAGATACAATGTGAAAAGAGCCACCCAGCTGAAGGATAACCACAACGTCTTCCTTAACTATATCCCATCACTGTGCACAGCTAACAGTAAAGGGTATCACATACTTGGACACATTGGACATAACCAATATACCAGCACACACGTGTAGTTCCAACTTCACCCCACCCTTCCTCCTATATTCCCAGATCATATACCTGCATCTATAACCCTCCAAATCTCAAGTCCTCAAGGCACTATCCAAGGCCAAGAATTCTACTTCTATGGGGCTGGATAACTTACCAGCCTGCCTTCTACTTAGTCTGAAACATTAGTCATCAGACCTCCCCCCAACAGAGGGGGTTTAATATCAACCTCAAAACAGACTTTGACAGATACATGGAGGAAAGCAACAGTCATCCCCTTATACAAAGGTGGGGTGTCAACAAACCTGGGTAATTAAAGACCCTTAATCCTGACCAGCCTCATCTGTAAAGCTATGAAAATGATCATTAATTAATAAACAGGGACACAGGTAACCTACAAACTCTTGATCCAAGCCATTTTGGATTCATTAAGGGCAGAGCCTGCCTACTTATCTTGGTCAACTTCTATGAGAAGGTTACTGAAGCAATAGAAGAGGGCAAATCAGTACACACTGCATGCCTAGACCTCTCAGAGGCATTTAACACCATCCCACACTCAAGTATTGCAAACAAGCTGTCTCAGCTAAATGTAAATCCTTATTTAGCTCATTGGACAGCAAACTATCTCACAAACAGAACCCAAGAAATTGGGATGGGCAGCACTACAACCTCCAAATGGCCTGTCTCTAGCAGAGTTCAGTCCTTCGGCCACTCCTGTTTGACATTTCCTTCTTGAAGGACAAACCAAATGCTAAGGGTCTATGGTTGACCAGTCTGCAGATGGCTACAACCTTGATACCATCACAACATCCTCAGGGGTCAACAAAAATCTTCAAGAGTGCATTTCCCAAACCATGAACTAAAATTAAATGCCAAGAAATGTATAATTACAACATTTAGCAAGCACAACGTCCCCTTGTAAATATCACATTGACAAAACACCCCTGAAAGTTGATCCCACAGACAGGAATCTGAGAATCTATGTCAACAAAGAACTGCCCTTTGATTACCACATGTCCACTATTGTAAGGATGTCCTTTTCCACTGCACAGCTTAAATCTAAAGGTATGACATCCAGGTTCAGGGATGTAACCTTTCCACTGTACTAAGCTCTCATCACACTAATCATTAAATGTAATGCCCTTTCGGTATGTACCCGTTCAAACATTTGTTATAAAAACAGAGTAAGCACTACACCTTCTCACTAAAAAAAAAAAAAAAAAAAAAAAAAAATCAAGGGTCTAAATCACAAAGACTATGCAGACCATATCAAAGCTTTGCCCCCCTACTTGATGCCATACAGGCTACTAAATGGCAACCACTGCATTGCACATAGAGTCAAAACAGATCCTATTCTGAGAGACCTATTACATACTCGCAAGTCCAATGGTAGCTTGAAGATCCGCAAAAGGGACATCAGTCCCTTTTTCATCTAAACAGAACATGTTAGAGAAGACTAGCTGGCATAATAGTGAAGGTTTTTTTGCCTCACATGCATAAGGTACAAGGTTCAATCTTGACTTCCAGCCAATGCCTGAACAGAGTCTGCATGCTCTCCCCTGCCTCTTTTTGGGGTTCTTCTCATTTCCCAAAAATATGCTGTTTTCACCTCACACAAGAACGGAATTGTGGGCAGCAGCACAGATGCCAGACAGTGTTTTAGAGGAGAAAGAGTTGTACAGACCAAGCGCTTTGGGCATCGACTGTGATGCGCAGGAGAACACAGATCAGAAACTGCACGCAGTGTCAAGGCTAGCCACTCAGAGGTATAATAACTCATTGTAAGTGATTTGGTTATGTTGACAAATGTGGCTAAAAATGGGCCTGGGTATTTGCTGGTGATAAGTGGATTGATGACCTGGCCCACTCTGACCTACACCAGAGACCCAAGTTAACAGTGAAAGGGGTGTATGTGCCCCTACTGGCCAGTGTGTGTGCCCACCATAAAGCACAGAAACACTAGGTAAATTAGCCATCTATCTGGATATAAAACCAGTCTATCTGTGAAACATGAATATGAACGAAACATAATTGCTACAATCAATGTAGATTCATTGAGAGGATGCAGCTTGGAAGTGAATTACATGATAGTAAAAAGGAGGCAGGACATCCTCTGTATCCAAGAGACAAGATGGAAGGACAGTGCTGCAAAGACACATGGCTTGGGATCCAGAGTCTGCTACTCAGGAGAAGAACGGACTGGAAATGGGGTGAGAATTGTGGTGAAGGAGAGGCTTTCGAAGACAATGATGTTATCAGAATTACTGATAGACTCATGGTTACCAGACTCCAGTGTAAGAATAGAACACTCTTCATAATCTCAGCATATGCTACACAGCAGGATTGCGATAGTGAGGAAAAGTGAGTGCATTAAGACAACAGGTGCAGGATCTGCTAGATAAATCAGGACAATAGTAGTCCAGGAGAACATGAATTGGTGCTGATAAAGGGTGACCTGAATGTACATATTGGGGCAGACAGAAAAGGATATAAGGACTGCCTGGGTCCACATGGGCAGATCAACGGAATAAAGTAGGGAAGTTTATTCTAGCCTTCTGTCTGGCCAACGACTTGATGGTGGCCACCGCATGGTTCAGCAAGACATACAGTCATAGGATCACATACAATACTGGCCAACATGCAATTCAAGTTGACTTTTTCCTAGTAAGGAAAGGGCATTGAAGTAGAATCAATTATCTCCAGTGAACCATTCAGTCCATAGCATAAATCACTGGCTGCCACAATCAGCTGCAAGCAGTGGTCAGAGAAGGCTCTAAGGTCAACAGAAAGTAAGCTGAAGAACTGGAAGTTGACTAGACAGAAAGCACAAGAGTTCAAAGGAATTACTCAAGAAAAATACTTAATAGGTAGAGCTGAAGAATAGTGTTGCCTCAAAACAGCAAGTGTAAGGACTATAGAAAAGATATGCAGCCAAGCCAGATATAGTAGTAAGGTACATAAGGAAAGTCATAAAAAGAAAGGAGGAGTGCAGGAAAAGTGAGAAACAGAAAAAATGAACCAAGCAAAAAAGGAATACTGGTTGACTAACAAACAGGCTAAGACAGCAGCTGTAGTAGCGAAAAACAAGGCAACAGAGATGCTCTTAACAGCTTCTGGAAAGTGACTCAGTACGTGGCACAAAGAAACTCTTGTCATGTTGCAAGACAAAGGCAGAATGATAAAGAAGATAGTCGGGCACCGTTCATAAGGCATGCCAGCAACAACCTCCTTATCAGTCTAACGGAAATCAAAGTGATAAATATGAATTGTAGGTCTCTAGATTTAATACTCAGAGCTGGGCTGAACAAGTGTCAAATTTTTTGTAACTTTCAGAATAAAAGTGTTAAGTGTACTGATGGTTTAATAAAAGTGTTTTTTTCGTGTAGTAAAAGTAGCAGTATAAAAGTAGCAGTATACAAGAGAGACAACCACTCTCAAGAGATTCACTGTGTCATCTGAAAAAAGCTTAAGGTCAAATTGCACTTAAAATAAAATTCATAGCACAGAGATGTACAAAAAGGGACATAAATATATAGGACTAAACACATGTAAGTACAACTACTTAAGCAAATCCCTGCCTAACAAAATAGGCTTAATATTTATTATCATTCAGTCGCTTCCCTGTACTAGCCCTAAGCCTCAAAATCCATTCAAGTTCTTTGGTCTCAACTCTCAGTTTCATATCTTCACCTCTGCCATTGTCTATGACCCTATCTATGACCATAAAAATAAATCTGTGTGTGTCTCCATGCCTCTCAACATGTCTCGCCAAAGCATGTGTTTCCACTAACCTCCCTATATCATAACAATAACCAGGAGACTTAGGGATAGAATGAGAGAGCATTGTTATGACATGGAGAAGTTAGTGGAAACAAATGCTTTGGCGAGACATGTTGAGAGGCATGGAGACACACAGATTTGTTTTTATGGTCATAGATAGGGTCATACACAATGGCAGAGGTGGAGATATGAGACCAAAGAACTTGAATGGATTGTGAGACTTAGGGCTAGTACAGGGAAGGGGACTGAATGACAAAATAAATATTAAGCCTATTTTGTTAGGCAGGGATTTGCTTAAGTAGTTGTACTTACATATGTTTAGTCCTATATATTTATGTCCCTTTTTGTACATCTCTAATGCTATGAATTTTATTTTAAGTGCAATTTGACTTTAAGCTTTTTTCAGGTGACACAGTGAATCTCGAGAGTTGTAATTTTTATGTTGTGTGCCTTTAAATGAAGGAGGGGATTTTATCAATTGAGTTGTTCTGAAATGGTATAAAATGGGGGGTTTGTTCTGTTTTTACTGTCTGATGAAGTGGCTTAGTCCACGAAAGCACTCACCTTTGTCTTGTGTGGAATTAATTGCTTTTATTTTTCTACAGCCGTGGCCTGTTGCTTCCTTTGGTTGTTTTTACATGATCCTTAATTCTGTTTCAAAGTCTGAAACAATGGTCAAATGAAATGCAGGTAGAGGCTTACAGACTAGAAGCGTGACTGATCAAAAAGCAGCACTACTTAATTTAAAACCAAGCAGCACTGCCTTCAGTTCAACTTAGGAAACCTGAAAAACTACAAGAGTAAGAGAGAACATTAGCTGGCACAGAAGATTTTTTTTAATTAGAAATTGGTTTAGCAGCTGTGAAAAACATACTGGAAGCAGAGGAAAACAGGGTAGACAGGATAGTAATGAACAACAACACTCAGTGAAGCTACAGGAGAGCAACAGGTTTAGAAATTTTCAGTACAAAATGAAAACAACACAACGTTGACAAGGTATCTGAGAATGTCAGACTTTCAATTTTTATGAGTTATAACTTAAGTCTGTTTTGTTTAACTTCTGAGTAAATGTGTCCTTAAAAAAGGACTCGAGAGCAAGTACTTGTTAGTATGACAGCAAGGTTAAAAAATACTTTGCTAGAATTAATTTATTTACATATAACCTTAATCAAAAGTAATACGCTGAGAGAACTATTTAACTTTTTGGTATTGAAAGATTTAAATATAGAAGCACACTCAGCCCAACCTCCACCAGTCTCTACAGCAGCTGTTGAAATTGCTTAAATAGTAGATATTAGATCAGCTTTAAGAAAACCAAAAAAAAAAAAATACAAATGTATCAGTTGTTTAACAGCATTAATTAATCTGCCCTATAACACACATTTAAGAATAATGAAAGCTGAAAAAGGTTGGGGTAGTGTTAATGAATTTTTTTTTTTTTTTTACAATCAGAGCACACAAAAGGTAAACCACTAGATCTACTGAAGCTGTTGTATACAAACTATATTTCAAGGTAACCGCATAATGCCTTTTTGGTGAGAAAGCAGACTCCTTATTTTTCAGCACACCAAACATACTCGGTTGGACTTGGTCACAATTCTGACCCATAGTTTCTGCCACTGGGATAAAGACTGAACCTATAGCCATCTTTGCAGATAGATTAATTATCAACCAGCTACAAACAGCAAGTTCACAATTAAAAGACTGCCTATCAGAAATTGAGGAGTGTTAATGTGGATGATGAAACCCGCCTGGTCAATGCGAATGACAAAGATTTATGCACTGTAATTCTTCAAACTGTGAGAGCATAAATAATTACATGCCTATGTGATATATGTTTTGTTGCAATAATTAATACCAAAATTCCATGTAAGATAATTGACAAGGTATTGACTACAACCTTTTCTTTTTTAAAATGAAGTTTTACTGGCAGGTTAGTGGTGTTGCCATTGGGTAGCAGATGCCACATCTTTTGCCATTATTACTCCAGACCAATGGGAAAAGTAAAACATTTGAGGGTGAAAACTCTGGTAACACACTAGCAGGGTTACCACCTGTCCCACTTTGGGCAGTTGTGTCCTGCAAAGAAATTGAAAAAAATGGCAAATGTCCTGAGATTTTAGGGCAAACATATTTCCTACATTTTATGTAATAGCTACATAAATTAGTTATACTGTATCTGAAACACCTAAATGTTATAAGAAACAGAATAAGCAACTAAAATGATACAAGAATAAGCTTTTATTTAGGCAAAAAAGTGAAGTTCTGTCCTTTGTACTGGCCATGGGTACATTTTGCCCTGCAAAATCTGACATTTGTACCAAAAATGTCCCACTTTGGGCATTTGAAAAAGTGGCAACCCTACAGACTAGGTTACCATATCCCATTCACAGTTTTTTTCCCAATCATAGATTAGTGAATAAGTGCATGGAATTTTGAGGTACTATGAACAACTCCAAGTAATTTTCTTAAAAAGAAAAAAAAAAAAAAAGAAAACCATCACGAAGTGAAACAAAAAAATGTTGATACCATAACACTTAAAGAAGCAAGCAGCCTGTTTTAGTACACTACCTATGACACTTCTCATGTTCTTGCCTACAGAATTTATGAATTTATTTATTCCTTGTTTTTTTTTTTTTTTTTTTTTACTATTTAATTTGGGTAAGTGGGCTGGTCCATGGACCCTTTTTAACCAGAGAAGCAAGGGTAAATATAGTTCTATAATGATCAGTTCTGCTGTAGCCAGTCATCTGACATGGGACTCGTAGTACCCAAAGAAAACTTGCACAGACACAGGGAGAACACAGAGACCATACAGGCACTGACAGGAGGTGAGGACTGAACTACGACCCTGGAACTCCCACTTAGTCGCCATGCCATGGACAAAGTAAAAATACTCAGGTGCAAAGGCCCCTGCACTTCAAATTAGGATTACTTTTTAAGTATTTACAATGCTCACTAAAAAGTTAATAGAGTAAGATGATTTGTAAAAACATGCATTTTGAGGAGAATTCTGTAATTGTTAATATGTCTCTATTTACTGGCCAAGTTTTCTGAAGGACAGAACAAAATTTGAGCTAAAAACAAGAATATCCATAGAAAGCAAGGACATCTGAAAGATATGTTAAAAAGAAATCTTTCCAGGAAATCCTAATATATAATACATGATGGTGTAATTCCGTTTCCGATGGCTTGCAAAAAAAGAAATTGCTTCAGCTCAAGACTTCTGTGTAAGCAGAAAAATCTGAAATAAGGCAGTATTTTATTATACAAGTATAAAAAATAACCAACAAAACAGAATGATGTCTAGTCATCAAAAGCAATCAGATACTTTCAGTATTCTATATACCTTGCTCAACTCTCATGCTATTCCATAAGTGTCCATTGTTAGTTTAGTTATTAAATAAATCCAACCGATATCAGGCTACCAGTAAATTTTTTTTCCACGACTTTTTAGTAAAAAGTATCAAAGATACCCACCATTAGTGGTACTGTCAGGTCAATTTCTCTTGTTTCCTTTAAGCCCAATGGAATCATAGGAACACTGATAGACTCACTGAAAGAAAACAAGCAAGTCAGTCAGTCACACAAGAGACAGAATACTCTGATTAGCTTCTTGTATAACAGTGTTTTTAGAAAAAAGGAGCATGCTGCTAGTTTAGTAAAACATTGCGAATATAAATTTAAACTTCATGTGACTGAATACAATCAACTTCTGGCTTGACAATGACTGGATTAGCGTTAGCAATAATATTTAATAACTTGAAATTGTAATTAATTTAAAGTGACAAAGTTAAATGAGTCTCTTCTTGTTTCATATCTGCATGATCATCAATTTATGGCTTGAGAATGACTGAATTAAAGTGAAAATTATATTTAATAACTTAAAATTGCAAGTAATTTAATGCAACTGAAAGTTAAATGAGTCTCTTCTTGTTTCATATCTGCATGATGTGTGACTAGGCAGATGATATTACCTCCTTGGGAGCAACAGTCCTAGTTCTGTATCCATTATTTTTCATACAACACATGCACATTACCTTCTCCCCATTACAAGAGAGTCCATGGTTTACTTACTCGGGTACATTTTGTTCACTTCATTTTATTCCCACTAGAGTAGATTTGCTTCACTTCCATTACTGACACTGTTGTGCAGCATTAGGGAGTGCTACACTGCTGACTGTGTCATCCTTTGGGTTAGGTGTTAAACCAAGATCCTAGCTGCCTGAATTGGTAATAGATCACGTGATGCAAAAGATGTCACAGCAGTTATCGAAAAGAGTAGGGTTTGTTTTACAAACATTTTCATTCATTTTATACCCAAACAAGTTTTTTTTTTTTTTTTATTCATATTTAAAATTATTTACAAGCTAGCAACAAAAGAAAGAACAGTTGTGTGCACGTACCATAAATGTAGATGTTTGAGTGTATTCACTGTTGCAGTCATCAACATTTGGGTTATCCTTGCCAGGGTAGCCCTCAGTCAGCCCAAATACCAGAGGCTTAGTATTTCTGCGTCAGTTGCCGTCACTCCAGGACTGATGTCAGGTCGTCAAGTAGTATAAAATAAGGCCACCGTCGCCATTACATCAGTTTTTCTTGCCCTGTCAGGAGCCAATTGGGAGTTTGGTTATGCTGGAAGACCACTACCATTAGAAAGTAAATACCAAAAACTCCTTGTAAGGAAAGAGAGAGAGAGAGAGAGAGAGGCTAGGGGGATGGAGGGAGGGAAACCAGGACTGCAACAGTGAATACACTCGAACATCTACATTTATGGTAAGTGTGCACAACTGTACTATGTTCTTCATGATTCACTGTTGCAGTCATCACATTTGGGTTGATTCCCAAAGCTGAAGAAAAGGGTGGAGGCAGTCAAGAAGACTGGGGGCTGGCTAAGATGCCCTGCAGGACTGCGGTGGCAAAGCCTGCCCTGGATATGGAGAAGATAGGCAGGTGGTAATGCTTGGTGAAGGTATGAACTGATGTCCATGTTGCAGCCTCAAGGATGTCGCTGGTGGGGACCCCTCTGAGGAAAGCTGCAGAGGTGGAGATTGCTCTGGCAGAGTGTGTCCTGACCACCTAAGGGGGAGGTTTCCCGTGTTGCTTGTAGCACAAATGGATGCAGTGTGCTATCCATTTGGAAATTGATTGTTTGGGTATGGCTTTGCCCTCTGCTCCTGCAGCAAAACTGACTAACAATTGATCAGTCTTTCTAAATGATTTAGTCCTGTCTAGATAGAATCTGAGCCATCTGTGTACATCTAGAGAGTGCAGTATCCTTTCCCCCTTGTTTTGTGGGTTAGGGAAAATGGTGGGCAAATGAATGGATTGGTTGAGAGCCACACTGGACACCACTTTTGGCGTGAAGGATGGGTTTAGTCCTGAGGGAGACCCTGTCAGCATGGAAAATGATGAAGGGCTCTACAGCCATTAGTGCTTGTAGCTCGGATACTATTCTTGCTGAAGTGATGGCCAGAAGCAAGGCTGTCTTCCATGAGAGAAACTTTAACTCTGCTGAAGCTGCTGGTTCAAAGGGGGCCAGGGTGAGTTTTTCCAACACAAAGTTTAGGTCCCAAACTGGGGTAGGTGCTCTTCTGTGTGGCCTCAAGTTGTTAGCCCCTCTTAGGAACTGATTGTTGAGAGGGTGTGAGAAAAGAGGTGGCTCTGTGCTGAAATGAGCACAGATAGCTGAGGCATAAATTTTAATAGAAGAAAAGGATAGATCCCTGTGTAGTAGGTCAGCAAGGTAATCCAGGATGAGAGGTAGTGAGAGCTGTGCCGTCCCGGTTCCCTTAGCCTGGATCCAGGTGCAAAACCTTTTCCGTTTGTCAGCATAAGACTTTCTAGTGCCAGGGCGTCTGGTCTCGCGTATAACATCTAGAACTTGTTTGCTGAGATAAGTTTGTGCAGTGGTCAGGGAATAAGCCAGGCTGCCAGACTGAGGGTCTGCAATTGGGGATGCATGAATTCTCCTTCCCTCTGGGTCAGGAGTGTTGGGATCTGAGGGCGATCCAATGGTGTGCAGCAGTGGGTACCAGTGCTGGTGTGGTCCCAGTCTGGGGCAATCAGGATTGTCTTCAGTTTTTCCTCCCTTATTTTGAGCAGTACCCTTGTAATGAGCGGTAGTGGGGGAAATGCATAGACAGAGAGGTTGACCCACTGGAGGGATAGAGAATCCACTTTCCAGGCCTTGCAGTGAGGCTCCTTGGTGCAGAACTTGCTGAGCTGATGGTTGGAGTGGGAAGCAAAGAGGTCGACCTTCGGGATGCCCCATTTCTGAGTTACAAGGGTGAAGGTTCTTTGGTCTAGCTGCCACTCATGTGGGTCCAGAAGATTTCTGCTATGTTGTCTGCCAGAGAGTTTAGAGAGCCTGGCAGGAATTGTGCTAACAGGTGGTTGCATGGCTGAGGCTGTGCCAAAGGGTCACGGCAAGTCTGTATAGAGGGTAGGAGTGTGACTCCCTCCCAGCTTGTTGATATACCACATCACAGTGGTGTTGTCTGTTTTGATCATTAGAGCCCCCGGGGAGAGGAGGTGAGGGGTCTGAAAGCTGTCAGTGCATGCTGGACAGCTAACATCTTTTTGGTAGATGTGCAGATGTATTTGATGTGGGCTCCATTGTCCCTGTATGCACCTGCCATCCAGGCGTGCACCCCAGGCATAGTCTGATGCATCTGTGGCGAGGGTCTGGGCGGCATGGGCTTGAGAGAAGGGTAGCCCCTTGTAGTAGCATGTTGCTGCCCACCAAAGAACATTTTTCCTTAAACAAGGTATCATTGGTGTAAGAGTTTCCAGGTCTTGAGAGTGTTGACACCAAAGGCTTTTTAGGTACCATTGTAGTTTCCTCATATGCAGTCTAGCATATGAAATGAGTAGAATGCAAGAAGCCATGAACCCCAGAGATTGCAGGATTTTCCTTGCAGATAACTGGGGTCTGGTGGCTAGTTGAGAGAAATAGGCTGTCAGGTAGGTTTGCTTTTCTGGTGTAAGGAATGCCATATGGGATGCTATGTCCAGGCTTGCTCCCAGTAATATAATTATTTGGGTGTGTACTAGTTTGGATTTCTTTTCATTGATAGTATACCCTAGGGAGGTCAGTAGGTCCTTTACAAAGGCCAGGTGCTTGAGCAGCTTTTCCTGTCTGCCAGAATTAGGCAGTCATTTAAGTATGGGTAGATTTGAATATTTCTTTGCCTGCAAAAAGCAATGGCGGGAGCCAGACATTTTGTGAAAACTCTGGGAGCAGTGGATAAGCCAAAGGAAAGCGCATAGAACTAAAAGAGCAATGATCCTGTCCTGAAACGTAGACATTTCCTACATGATTCCCTGATTAGGATGTGTACGTAAGCTTCTTTTAGGTCTAGGGTGGCTAACCCAGCATCCTTGGAGAGCACAGGTAGTAGTTGTTGGAGGGTGAGCATTTTGAATTTTGGTATCACCAGAAAGGTGTTTAGAATGCATAGATCGAGGATGGGGTTGCCAGGTGCCCTCTTTTCTGGGTACCAGAAAGTCTGGAGTAGAAACCTTTGCCTATCTGTTCTGCAGGAACATGCTCTATTGCCCTCATAGACAGCAGGGAAAGGACTTGCATTTTGGCCTCTGCCCACTGGTTTGGGGGAAGATCAGGGAACCCTTTTGGGGTTGGTAGTGTGTGGAAATAAAATTTGTATCCGTGGGACACTATGTTGAAGACACAGTGGTCATTGGCAATGGTGGCCCAGGTGCTCGATTGGAAAGAGAGTTTTCCTCCTAGGGGCAAGTGCAGGTGGGCAGAGGGAGGGGGTGAAGTGGAGAGTCATTGTGAGTTCTTACCATGAGGTGGTGGTTTAACACTCCCTGGTTTTGAAGAGGAGGAACTCCATTGCTTAGATCTCTGCATTCCCTTAGGCTGCTGTCTGGGGGTGGGGGCCCTGCTTCCCTGGGGTCTGGGCTGAGCTGACCTGGAGGGGGCAGGAAAGGACCAGTGCTTGTAGGGGCAATGCTTACTGAACCTGGGTGGCTGGACCTGCAGGAAGTCCTTAACTGTCTGCACAGATTTAGCTTTTTCTTCCATCTTTTTTAAGACCTCCTCTACCTTGATGCCAAATAAGTTGTCTTTGTGCAAGGGTGCATCCAATAATTTGGATTTGACATGGTCTGGCAAGGGTTGTTCCTTAAGCCAAGCATGCCTTCTAAGGACAGAACCAGTGACTGCTGCCCTGCAAGATGCTTCTAGGGCATCAAAACCACATTGTAAGGTGTGCATAGTTACTTGACTTGCAGAATGCATTAACTCTTGTAACTATTTTCTGCACACGCAGAAAAGGATTTTTTTTGTGGAGTTCCATGGTATGTTGCTGAAATTTTAGCATACGGAACTGACAATTTAGTGCTCTAATAGCAAGAGTAGCAGAGGTGTATACTTTTTTTTAACCCATCTGTCTAATGCTCGGGAATCCCTATCTGAGGGGGTGGGATTCTTAGCAGAAGTTGCTTTAATTCCTTTAGGCCCTTGAGCAATAACCTCAGTATCAGTAGTAGGATTTTTAAAAGAAATTTGTGAGAGTCAGGGACTCTATAGTACCTGTCAGGCTTCCTGTGAGCAGGAGGGAGGGTTGTCAGGAGTCAAACTAGATTCCATGAAAACATCATCCACAACATCCAACACAGGAGAAATGGCCAGAGGTCTGTGCTGTGGAAGATATAAGAATTCCCAGAGTCTCTTTTTAGACCGAGGGTAGTCCTGACATTCCCATTGGAAATTCTCCCTTAAAGTATGTAGGGTTTCCCCAAAGGAAAAGTCCTCAGGTGGAGAGGCTGAAGGAATGGATTCCTCTGCATCAGAATCCTCATAAGCAGAGAGGGGTCGCATGTCTTCATATTCAGATGCCTCAGAGTCATCGGACTCCTGTTCAAATAAAACTACTGGGGGACAAATCTTTTTCTTTTGGAAGGGGAAGCTTGGCTTCCCCTGATCAGCATTATAAAGTCTTCCACCATTTTAAGCATTTGAGACTGAGGCAAGGAAGCAGGTCCCTGAGATTGGGTCGTCGGTTTCTTGGGTGTGGTTCATACCCTGGGCCTTAGAAACTTGGCAGTTTTTGAAAGAATGGTAGATGTGAAAGAAGTCATTGGTCTGTGTTGAGAATCGGTAGTGCAAAGTACTTCCTCGGAAGCCGGTGCCTGCTCAGCGGTTCCGGACCCATCCAAGGTAGAGACATCCGCAGGATCCTTAGTCGATGAAGAGTCTCTCGGCATACTGGACTCCGAAAGGGTCTCAGTAGCGGCCTGCAAATCCATAGACGCTGGCATCAGGGGGCTGCGAAAGTGCCTCACTGAGGACCGGAGAACTGACGACTAGCTTAACGGAAGCGGCGTCGGTAGGTTTGGATCTGCGCGGTCTGTCTCTGTCTTTATCCTTATGTTTTTTTTTGGAAGATCTGCTGTCGGATGGCTTACTGAAGCCATATCGGAATTAGAGGAATGAGAGCAAAAATATCTAGCTACAAAAAGGGCCCGATGACATATAGATCTGGCGTTGAACAAAGCACAAAAGTGACAGCGGGGGACATTGTGGTCTGGGCCTAAGCAAGTGACGCAGTAAGAATGAAAGCCTCTGTGTGGTATTTGCTTTTCACAGGCGAGACAATTGTTAACTTTTTCTGACATTGGTTACAGCAAGAAAAAAGAATCCCCAACGGGGTACTTAGCTTTAGAAGACTTCAACTTCAATTCGGAAAAAGAAAAATCAGGTAGCGGCCGACCAGCACTCATGCGAACTGCTACTGCTTCGGGCTCCTTGGCAAGAAAGACTGATGCAAGGGCATGGTCTGCCTTATTTTATACTACTGACGACCTGGTGTCACTGCTGGAGTGACGGGAACCGACGCATTAATACTAAGCCTTTGGTATTCGGGCCGACTGAGGGCTACACTGGCAGGGATAACCCAAATGTGTTGACTGCAACAGTGAAACATGAAGAACATCTTAATATTTCATATTCCTTTTTATTTTATATTTACCCTTTATCTTCCACCATTTCATCCACAACAGTCTTCTTTTTTCAACAAACACATCATTCTCGTCACCATTTCTTCTAATACAACAAATCCTCACATCTGCTCTTATGCATTACCCATACTGCCAAAAACATTACGTTATCCCCTTTATCAATCTCACTTTTATTTACAATACTTCCCACTTATCATATTTATACTTATACATTTAAATATTTACTGACTGTACTCATTTTTAAATGTTTTCCCAACATTTGTTATTCTTTTTAACATCCAAAACACGTTTTGCTATTTCTTCTTCATTGCAGATAAGCACATTTTCTTTCCTCTATTACCCTATATTTCACAGTCTTTCACCAGAAACGTATCCAATACAATTCTCCACAAACATCCTCTACTTCATAAAAAAAAAAAATCAGACTTGTTTTCTTCTGAATTTTATAATCTTCTTTCATTTTCTCTTAGGATTTGTTTCCATGGGTAGTGCACTTTTTCCCAAAATCGTTTTATACCATTCTTCTCTTTTCATATCAACATCACTTACTTTTAGTTGCCATAATTTCATTTTATTCTATTTCTCTCTTTCTTTCACCCATCTTTGTTTTCTTTTCCATTTTTCTCATTTTATATATCATGATTGTTTTTATGTATTTTACCATTTTCTTTATTCTCAATAAATGCAGAGATGTGGAATGTACCACTAGACTGGTATACATTGTAACTCTTCTCACTGGATTCAACCTTAAACACCAAATGAAGCAAAAAAACTCAACTCTCTTTCAATTTGAGTTGGAAGCATACATATTGCCACCGGATATACTATTTTCCCCTGAAAATGATGAATAAAAACATTTCCACTAAACCAACAACTGTTTTGTTCCAGTAGCCATTGACCTGCTGCACCTTTATACTCACTAAATTTCACTTCACAAATTTTCTCTCTTCTGCAATTTACTCCATTTTTTTATCTCACCAAAACTTTTAGACTATTTTATTTAACTGCAAAACAATGTTTTAACAGCTTTTCAGTCTGTATTACAGTTCTATTTATCCATCCATTTTTTGTTAGAACTAAATCATCTGCAGAAGTCATATATATTGATAATATAACTTTTTCTTCCATTTCCCATCTTGCCACTTTTATTTTGTACATGCATGTCTGTACTACTGTATTGATTACTAATATAAAGAAGCACGTACTCAAAGACCAATCCTGCATCCCCGCTTTATTCCTCTCTTATTTTTCTCATCTGTTTATCACAATCTGGTACCTATGACTTTTCATAATGTCATTATTACATTCATATTTTTCTCCTACACCATATGCCTCTAAAATCTTATCATGACTCACTTTATCAAAGGCTTTAGCTACATCGCATGTTATCAGTCTTATTTTCTTTCAATATCATCTCTACTACTTCTTTTCTACTGTTAACATTTATTTCACATCTTCCTTTTTATTCCATATGTTCCTTCTCCTACTACCTCACTCAAGACTTTCTCCACCCTTTTTGTAGTATTTTCATAAATATTTTATAGTCAGTATTCCCTAGTGTTATAAGCCTCCAATTTTTATATATTTTCTTCCACCTTTTTTCCATCCACTGCACGTCATTATATTTTCCTTCATCCATTCACTTAACATGAGTGTGTGCAGCTTAATATCCTGCCGCACAATGTCCAACCACATTTACATTCACACTGTACTAAGCGGACATAAATGTGGTCAGTCTTTGCACACAAGGATATTAAGTGAAGCAGAATGCAAATAATACAGTGTTTGCTTAATGTCCATGCCACTTACCACTTTATGGAATAAAACCTATCCTGGATGTTAAGCAATGTGCACCTGTACTTATTTAAAAAAAATCTCTTTCATCTTTACTCTTTTCTTCATAATGTGCGTAGCTTACATCACTCAATCCTTATGACAATTCACTTTTACCTTATCAAATTTTCTGTTTCTTCTACTTGAATATAATTTTCTAAAAATGTCTTAAGATTTTTCACTTTTCTTATAACAGTCATAGGTTACACCATGCAATCATCACACAGATTCATTCTCACCTTTTTTAAGCACCTTTTCTATTTCTTCTGTTCTTATATAATTTCCAAGCATTTCTTTTCTTCATCAGACCTTTTTTAATTTCCATTTTCTTGCCCATTTGTTTCCTCTTTTCATATATTTCCCTACAAATTTTTCTATTATCTCCATATCTTCTTGTTTGTATTTTGTCTCCTTTACCATCCAACATAGCTTCCATCCTTTCTTCTCTCATTTTCACTTCTTTTCCTAAGGGGAAACTTATTTCTTTAATTTCAGAAAAATACTTGTTTATATAATATCACTTTTACTTTTTCTCTGAAACATCCATCCTTCTAGTTTTCTTATTTTGACACTTCATTGCTCTGTCTCTTTCTCATATAATTCTGTCAAATGGCTTACATGTTTTTTCTTCTCTCCACTTCTAAATATATACTTTATACTTCTCTTTATACATTACCCCTCACTGTACCTTATTTGTATAAATGATCTCGTTGTCAGTGATCTTTCCATAACACTTTTCTTATCATTTCTTCCCTTTTTAAAACTCTGCTGTTAATCTCTCTATCCCTTTTCCTCCTTTATTTGTTCTGTTTCTTCTCCAGTCCTAGCTTATACTCCTCAATATCCTATGTTATTTTCCTTTATCTGTCCCCTGGTTACAGTTACAATCTCCTGCCATATTAAGATATGCATAAATCACTATTAGTCTTGTACTTCTGTCTCATTGTCATATCAAACAACACTATCCTTCCTGGTGTTACTATTGTTACAGCTAAAATTTGCACGTTTTCATTTTTATAAGACTTCGTATTCCAGAACACGTCTCATTTCTGAGTAAACAATTCAACCCTCTCCCTCACACTGCCTATATTCCTCCCTTTTTACTTCTTTGTTACATTTGGTATCCAGCAAGCAAGAGCATCCATTCATTTATTTATTGTACCATTTCACCAGCATTGAATGCTATTTACAATTAATGAGAAAAAATTCCTATATTTTCCTTTTTCTCTGTTTGTACGTTTTACTTCCAGATCTTATTTTTTCTTTTCATTCTCAAGTCTCCTACAAAATTATTTATCATTATCTTGTTCTTCTTCTATATTTCTCCCTTTTTTTCTCTTTACTTTCTAAAAGTGCAAAACTATGTTCTTCTTGTATATTAATAACCTCACTTTGAACTACTTCCTCTCTAACTACCTCTTCATTGTTTATCCTTACTTCAGTATCCCCTTCCTCATATCAGCTTCTCTTTCAACATCTTCTACAGTAATATTTTCTGCTGCCTTTCTTCTACCTTTCCTCTTCATCCCTTTCCTTTTCTAATATGCAAAGTCAAACCAGAAATGCCCATGTTCTGTACATTTGTTGCAAACCAGCTTGCATTATAGTTTTTTTTTTTTTTGCTATATATCCCCTCAACTAACACTGACCATACCTTCATTTGTTACAGTCTTATACTAAATGATTTTCATCTCCACAAAAATAACACGCTTTACTTTGGCCCAAGTACTGAAAAAAAATCTTCTTTACCATTCACAATTACTGTATTTGAAATATGTTGAATTCTCCCATCCTTAATATCTACCGTCACCAACACTTAACCCTAACTGATACATTTCTTTCATCACATTTTCTTTAACTTCATGTACTTTACTACATAGTGAAAGCAAAACATTTTAACTGCTGCTCATCCACAAAAGAAGTCCTTAACTGCACTTTTATTTTCCTTTTTAGTTGTACAGACATATATAGAAACATTTCAGGTATGGGCAATAATGTCTTTCTAGCCTGCCAACATACCACAGCAATTCCCATAATGTGTCCAAGTTGTTCTTAAAAATGTCTACACATGTGCTTACTTTAATATAATTTGGTAGTCTATTCCATGTATCAGCTGCTTTCTCAGAGAACCAATTATTAAATTTCTCATTCTTATATAACCTACAGAAGTTGTCTGATAATTCACTTCTTCTTCTTTCGGCTTTTCCCGGTTAGGGGTCGCCACAGTGGACTAGTACTTTTTAATAAATCCAAATATCCCTAGAGGTAGTTGTGTCTAAATGCTGTACACATCCGAATATGGTCTCCTTTTAAATATATGTATGAAACACTGTACAAGTTTAGATATTTTAATCTTTCATAACAGCTTAAACTTTCAGGTCCATGGATGCCTTTGGTATATTTTCCTGTACTCTTCTAAATTTGTTCAAGTTAGTTTTCATATAAAGGTTTCCATATTTATTTATGTTCTGTTGACCAGGTTAGACCCACTATGCTAGTAACCTCTTTTCAGGGGAGACTTGAGGTGGCATTTATACTTCTAGGGAAAATTTAGCCAGGGCATCAGGAAACTTTCCCTATTCTTTTTGATAGGTGCTATGGGATCAAAGAACAAAAAAATGGTCTGAGGGATTCCAAGAACATCAATCACCACCAATGAGAACCCCAAGTAGTCTACAGCCCACAGAAGCAAAGACTTCACAACAAATGTCTACTGCAAACAGCAACGTTTATTTTCCGCACCACAACATACACAATTCAGTTGACTTCAGCAAAACCAAAACATCCTTGCCATTAGAACCTTCTTTGCTATACTCCTCAAATCCCAGGATCAAACAAGTTGCTTGTATATCATAAGGAGAAGTACAGCAAAGAAGACACTAACAGCAAGGATGTGTTAGCTCTGATGAAGTCCTGTCCTTTGTTTAGGACAAAAGTGCATAAATTTTAAATTGTGCTCAACTGAACTGGTGCAAGTTGTGGTGTGAAAAATAAGTCTTGCAGTTTACAGTGTACATTTGTCATGAAATATTTGCTTCTTTGGGCTGCAGACTACTCAGGGTTCCCATTTGGTGGTTATAGATGCAGGTGGTTATAGATGCAGTGGGAACTTTTACATCCATCTGAGCTACCTCCAACTCAAGCAGATGGGGCCTGTGTTTAGCACCTCATCCGAAGGATAGCACACTCAGGTGTGCAGCCCTCTCCTCCTTATAATGCACTGCAATGTCAATGTCAGCAATTCATCTACCTGGTGTGGGAATAGAGCCCACAGCATTCTGCACCAAAGATAACTGTCCTACCTGTTCCACCACTGACATTGCAATATTATTATGCAATACTCTGGTTTAGGTTTGCTGTAACTTTCAAACAATGACTTCATCATTTCTGATTTCCTAGACTTTATAAACATTTGTATACAGCCTATTTGTATACAGCCTATAGCTTTAAAACTATTAACCAATTGGTTAATTTGGTAAGACAAACTCAAAAGCTTGATCTACCCACATACCTAGGTCCTTAATTGAATCAACTGTTTTAATCACAGAGTGCTGCATTAAATATTTAACCTCCCAGATCTCATATGCTTAGTTTTTTATGCATTTATCAGTACATTAGTCTCTTGCATCCAAATGGTCAATTTAGTGAAGATGTAGTCCCAAGCTCTGAAATAATCTTACCATGCCACTACTGTGTTTTCTTTTTCCAGTCTCAGTCATACATTTTTCCAGCAAATTAAACTTTTCAAATGTCACTTCACAGAAATGTTCAGCTCCCAAATGAATTAATGCTATTATGTCTTTAATGTCAAACTCTAGTGGCAAAAAATACTGTATATAATAAATCTGTTCACTCCGTCACAGTTTTGATTTTTTTTTTATTCTTACCATTGGATGTCTTTTCTATGGCTGTTTAAAACTACAAGTATCCATCTCTCTCATTTCTTCCTTCCTTGATTTGATGCATCTCTGTAAGTTCTTTCTTTTAAAACCCTGTTGCAGAGGTAAACCATTAAAACTGGGTACTCCCACCAGTCAAGAATACCTCCACTGTTTTCCCCTCATCAGCTGCTACTTCCATTTCCAACCTCTCAGTTTCAGCCTCCTGTAATACTCTCTCCACGATGTCACTCCATCGTGCTTCATTGCCTTCCTTTGGATCTGTCCAGTTCATCACATTTACCAACACTAGTAGCTCCAATTCTATGATTTCTAACTTTGTAGCAATTATTTAATTTCCTTCTCATTTCTTCTGTAAGTTTACTCTTGCTTCTCTCTCTCTCTCCATCTCTGCTACACTATCCTTCATATTGGAATTCCTGGAATTGGAGAAGCAACCCTCCAGCACCCCTTAGCAGCTTCAAAAAATGCTTCACTTCTTATCCTTGAAAATAGTATGTGAAGTTTCCTGGCATCCTGGCCAAATTTTTCCTAGCCAGTATAAATACCACCTTGGATTTCCCCTGAAAGGTGCCACTGGCCTTGTGGGGTTAATCTGGTCAACAAAGAATGAATAAAGCGATTATGAACTACTGTAACAAGTATCTTTTTTCCAGACAATATCTTGGGTAGGTTCTAAATGCTGCAAGCTAGATGGTGAATGTTAAAAAAAAAGAACTTGTGAATATAAACGCAGGAGCAAAAATGTTAAATGTCATATAGATGAGTACACGGCAAACAGTAAGACAAGATAAACACAACAAAGTAAATAAAAATGCACTATTAGCAAGAAGTACATATATATGGGTCTATGACACCGCATCAAAAAGGCCTTTCATCAAATGGCTTAATAATCGAAAATTGCATTAATAGAAGTCAATTTTGTGAGGGGCTGTGCCCCCACACACCCCACTAAATATATACATACCAACTCCGAAATCGCACTACAGTGAGGAAAGGGCAATTTTTCCAAACTTCACTGTACCGCGATGTCACAAAAGCGACTTCTATTAACGCAATTTTCGATTATAAAGCCATTCAATGAAAGGCCTTTTTGATGCTGTCATAGACCCCATACATATCACAATGCAAAAGGGAAGATGCCCAGGTAAGACACATGATATATATATATATAAAAAAAAAAAAACAGTGTAGGCAGTGTGTGTTAACAATTGAACTTTTTTTTTTAACATGGTACCTAAATACTGGAATGAAACAAAGAAGAAGATGTAGACAAGTTCGGAGTTGCATATCATAACTATGGCAAATGGGAAGCTATGGAAGCTATGACAGTCAGGGTTTGGACTGGAAATAAGGCAGTGGAACAAGCAGATAATACATGCCAGGAAATATTACAGTGGAAAGGCTATCTGACTAGTTTGTCAAGAAAGGGCGCATATATGCACTATTTAAGCAGCATCAATTAAATAGTTGCACTAGATAATGAAATACACTTAAAAAATAAAATTTACACTGCACAACAGACCATTGTTACATAACGATAGACTAGAAACTTCAATAATGTTCTATCAGTCCTCTGCTGTAAAAGGATATTGTTAAAATGGAGAAAATGCACCTTACAAGGAAAAATCCAGACGGTTACAGAAAGTATTCTCTACCTTTTATACCACTGCAAACAAAATAGTGCTACATCACCAAACTCTGCAAATTTGTACTCATTTGTGTGCTATGTACTCAAATAAGGCACAATAAAACAAATGCCACCAAATTGCCCAATTCCATGTGTGTAGGGCAATACAATCTTTCTATACAGTCTGTAAATGAAATCCGGACATAGGCTGCAATAATATTAAGTTCATGAAGCAGTTAGTTATGTTTAACTTACAAGGCAGTGAACAATTCTGCTTTGCGAAAGGAATTAAACCTTACAATTGATCCCTCAATATTCAGGTACAAGAGAGAGAGAATCATGCTTCAAAATAGCTAAGAATAAAACTATTAATTATCTTATTTATCCTTTTGTTGACTAAGTTGGTCCCAATAGACCTGTGGCCTTTTTTCAGGGGAGACCTGAGATGCTTAAAACAGATTCTTGTATAACACAAATTATTTCAAAACTATGGAACAAACTACCTGTTAAAATACACCACTTCATTATTTGCATTTAACAAAAAAAATGGATAATTACATGCAAAATAACATTTATATATTCCTGGACTGAGTGAGTCTGTGATTGAAAAGGTGTAACTGACCGCTTGAAGTATATACTTAACTATAAAAGCATAACAGCCCCTTTAGGAAGACTGAAGCCCAGTAACTACCATCACTAAGCCTGTGCAGCAGTAAAAGCTTCAATATGATAACCAGCATAATCACCACCATTAATACCAAACATGTACTGTAATTTTATTTTTAATAGATATTTTCTGGATGCACATCAGTCAGATGTGTAGCTGTACTCTGTAAACAGCCTGGTAGGATCCTCTGCATGAAGGTGTTGCATGAAATGCATGCATTATGCAGTCTGATATGTCAGAATATCTGTGTTCAAGTACATTTACACTGTTAAGTCAATAAAACTATGTATAAAGGGACACACTGGGCTGTTTAGCAAGAAAGAGTGAAGGCTCATGACCATAGGACCTGTGGGTTGTATATTTTAACCGTATCTGTTGCTACTTCACCTATCACATTTTAACAAATAGCCTTTTTTCTTGCAGCATATGAGGAATGTGAACTAAAGTATGCTGGCTGATGCAGGGAGGCAGTGATGATGGGTGGCAAAGCAGAGCGAGTATGACTGGTATATGATCTAGGGGGGTACAGAGCCCACTATGTGAAACTTGCAGTGTTCTTCACATTGTGTCTCCTGTTTCCATTATGCAGGTCCAGAACAGGGTAAACTTGTGGGAAAAGTAATTCCAATACAGCTCATTTCAGCTGCAGCGACAGCTGGGGACTGTGGTAAGAATGAAGTGCTTCACTGTAAGTGGAGGATGGCAGGTGCTCTCAGGCAGGAACTCATGCCCACTTACTAATACTGGACCAGCGGGACTTGCAGTAAATGGTGGAAGCTGTGGTAGGGACATTGCTGATCACATGCCTCGACCATACAGAAGTCCTGCTAGGGCTGTTTAATACTGCAAGCCTCTGCCAGCAGCCACACAGTTCTACCCCACAGAAACTATTCTGTGTAGTCTGCTCTCTAGGTCAGACAGCAGCAAACATGCTGCCAGCACTCTATCCTATCCACAGCCTGGTGTAGACCCCCTTCTTAATGTGTGTTGCCCATAACGTGTATGTAGTCCACCTTCTCTCATCAACAACCATCCACCATCCTGAGGTCTGTCATCACCCCTTGTCATCTTAACCTCACATGTGAAACACGGCTGCCTCTACTATTTTGTGCAAGCATGTTTGCTTTGCAAACTTACTCTTCCCATCTTGACATACCCTATTGTTCCTGTTATCCAATTCTCCTCATCCATTCTCCCTTTATATAAACAAAGGGTGTTTTAACCCTACAAAACAACTACTTCCCTGCACTTTCATATATCTACCTTGCGCTCTTCTACTTGTTTGTGTCCACCCTTTTATTTGCTGTTACCCCCCTTTCCAACCTCTTACACAATTCCCTTATACCACACTTTTTACCAGACTAGGGTAGTCATAGCTTTTGTGCTCCCATCCGCACTGAATGATATAAGGAGCAGCTGATTATTATAACAGTGCTTTCTTTGCACCACTGTGCCATGTACTGCATTACTGAACACACCACCATTCCTATTTATATCAACAGCCTCTGCTATGTTTTTTTGTGAGCCAAATGATCTGAGCTACCACTTACCATAGCATACCTTCTAAGCTGTAAGCATTCATGTTTACCTGCCCTACCATGTGCAATGAATCTAGTGCTAAGAAGTGCATAATAAATCATGAGAACTGTAATAAAAAAGTGCATCATGATACAGGTCTAACACACATCACCTTGGCATTCTTCTTCTGCTCTGCACGTGATCTCACCATGGAACAATTTAGTACCAGTGCACAGTGAAAGCACAGCTTATCTTGACGAAATGAGCTAAGCAATCTGCTCTGTAGTGCAGAACATCATCTGCACTTACATTTATTGTTCTTGTGCAGCACATCACAGTTAACAGAGGTATGGGTAGGACAGCTGTGTAGTGATTCTTTATACATCCAAGCCAAAAGCACTCCTCCTCACATTCGACTTCTGATGGCAGATGGAGCAGCATACATCGACTCAAAGCTTGCACTCAGTCAGGTGTGATCTTCTCCAAGTTCATTCCAGCTAAGTCCAAGTCTATGCAGCTCCTGAATTTCATGATCAAATCATGATTCAAGCATCACAAAAGGCATAGGATGCACTCATCCTGGTGCTTCCTGATCAAGAGTACCAGAGCTAGATCCTACTACAAGCTAGGGTATCAGGATAATCTACAATTACCTCTGTGATTCCCGTGCCCTGGCCCAGCAATCAAGGAGCCTCAATCCATATGAGGGAAAGGATAACAAGTACACACAGTAAAGTGCAATTTCCCTGAAGAGCACACAGAGATCACAGTCAGTCTGGGGCTGGTCGCTCCCCTTACTCCTCAGGTCCTCAATAGACTCCCCACTGGCACAGCTATAGGGTCCAGATCTCAGCCTAGCTGGTAAGCTAACCTCCAGTACCCTCTCTGTCCAACCATTGCTTCGTGTCCCTGCCCAAGTAGCTGGTAAGCTAACCTCCAGTACCCTCTCTGTCCAACCATTGCTTCGTGTCCCTGCCCAAGTAGCTGACACACACACACACACACACACACACACACACACACTTTGCGATAAGTATTTATACAACTTCACAAACACTCCTGGGAAAGACCAACACAGATTCTCCAGCTGTGCCCCTTTACCCAGACTATACAGTAGTAATTACTGCCACCACCAGCTAATAATTATCAGCTACCCAAAGGCCCTTAAAAGGGTGTCCAATTATTACTGTGCAATATTATTATCCAATAGTAGTGTAAGCAATCAAGGCTTATTGAAAGGACTTATTACAGGATCACTTATAACCATTCAATGTACTCTAGAGCTTAAATTATCTCTACATAAACCAGTCACAGTTAAAAAGGGTTTAAAAATATTTAATAATAAAAACTAAAAACACAAAACAATACTACACCACAGTGCTATTCAAGAGTTCAGAGATCACACAGAAACTTAAAATAATTCTGTAGTACAGTTCTGACATAACAGAAAATCAATTAGTCTAATCTTTATAATTCCTGGCTACTTCTAGGAGAAAACACAGTTCTAACATACTACTTACATAAAGAGAGCATAAGGCAGTGCTTAGTTAGATGTTCAAGATCAAAATGCTTACAGTTGCTCTCTGAGCAATAGTTTTTAAAATCACTAACAAACATTTCTGCTGGGACCTCCCAGATTACATCATTTTGACACTTAGGTTTTCCAAGTATACACATTACATCATTTTGACACTTAGCTTGAAGTTCCCAGGCCAACAGGCTACATTATTTAATCTAACACCTGCTCAGGAAGCTATAACAATAAAAGACATTTCACATGTACACTCCAGTAATTATTCTTTAAGTTAACACAATAGAAAGAATGTGCTCAGCTAGCCTCTTCGGTAACAGTATCTAGATCAAAGGACAGATTTGAAATAATTTTAACTTTAAAAGAAAGATTTGAAATGTTTGACTTAGTTTTCCTTACAGCAGATGGCAATGTTGCCACATTGTTTTAAATCAACATTTCACATTTACAAATGATAGAATTATCTGCACAATTCTATATGGCTAGGCTGGCGGCCTTCACCCATCTCTACCAGTCGTCACCCCCCCCCCCCGGAGAATTCAAGCTAGTTTTTCAAGTGACCCTTGACAAACGCTGCTTGAAAGGGTCAGGTCTATCTGAGTACACCTTACCCCATTCCCTGTCTTGAGAGCTCATCTGCATTGGCAATTGCTAATCCCACTGTTGTGCTGCACTGACATATCATATGCTTGCAACTCCAGGCTCCATCTTAGCAATTTGGAATTTTGCTGACTGGATCTGTTTAACCATGTTAGAGGGTTGCGATCTGTCATAACAGTGAATTTCTTTCCATACAGATAAGGCTGAAGTTTCTGCAATGCCCAAACTATGGCTAGACATTCTTTTTCTACAGCTGCATAGCATTCCTCCATGGGTTGGAGCCTACGACTGAGATAAACCACTGGGTGCTCTTTTCCCTCTGAAGAAATCTGGCTAAGTATAGCCCCAACCCCATGGTTTGAAGCATCCACCTGCACAACAAATTCTTTGCTGTAATCTGGACTGGCTAACACAGAGGGTCATCCCAAAGGTTTCTTTAAGCGCCTGGAATGCCTGCTCACAGGTTCCTGCAGTACCCTGTTACATCTCTGGAAATTCCAGGCCAATAGAAGTTCTGCATAATATGCCTCTTTGTATGTTTTATGCCCATATGAACTGCAAAGGGAATATCATGGGCTATGGCTAGAAGTGCCAGACGGTAGGCTCCAGAAACTACCAACTGCTGTACTCTCACCTTCTAGCTCTCCCTCAGGAGTCCACTCTCTGTATAATAACCCTTTGTCCCAGTATACAAATTCCTCCTTTCCTTGAGAATCAGGTGTCTCCCTAGCTACCTGTTCTCAGGCCTTGCAATGTAGGGTCTGAGAGCTGAGCTTGTCTCAACTCTCTCCTTGTAAGCCTTCTCAGCTCCCCTTCCAAAGGAGGTCTGGCATCTTCTGACAGCGGTACCTCACTGTCAGCCTGGGTGCTACTACTCACCTCTACTTTTGCAGTCACTCTGTCCAAGGGACCATCAGTACCACAAGCAGCTGTGGCTCACATTCAGTCTCCCTGCTACAAAGTAGCTCCCTTCCTAAAGTAACCACCTCACCAGTCTTGGGTGTAAGTATGCAGTCTGTCTGGGTCTCCCCCAGGCTACCAGACCCACATGTTTGTCTCCTAGCCTGACCGCGTGTAACTGCATAAGCACATGGTACTGCCTCCTCCAAATACTTCCCTCTCAGGACATCTGCAGGATGGTAGTTTAGTACCCCTGTTGTCTCAAGACAACCTACTACTGGCAATTTGTCTTTCCTACTTACTGGCTCCCTCACTTTTGGTTCCCCACCTTGCCTCCATGGACACCTGTATGCCACATGGCCCCACTGGTTGCATTCAAAACATTTAACCCTAGCTCCTGGACATGTACCTGGACTAGTGGCTTCCCCTGTAACTGGCAGATTCTGTTGGGGCAGTCTGTACTGCCCACTATGTGTTCCTTTAGACCCATGAGCAGTACTGGGGGTCATCCTTCCTGTGCAGGGCTGACCTGCTTGCCAGGTATAGGTCTCCTTCTTCCCCAACTAATGTGAAGTAGCACATTGTCTATCAGCTAACCAGATCCTCATGTCCTCAGGCAAAGTGCTAAGGGTTTGTTCCCTCGCCAAAAGGTCTGCCAGCCCTTCAAAAGTGGTGACCTGACATCCACTCACCCAGCTATGAAAATAAGTGCTCAGATCAGCAACATATTCACACACACTTTCATCAACCTTGCATCTATGCTCACGAAACGTATTCCTATACATTTCAGGTGTTTTTACAACAGTATAATCAAAACATGCAATGTCAGACATTTCAGCCAATGCATTTACAGCTTTACCATGGAGTAAGGGGGTCAGGAACCATACCCAGAGCCTTTGGTCAACACTATACTGTTTGCATACCCTCTCAAACATATGAATGAAACTATCAAAATTATCCCCTCTTTAAACTGCGGAAGAAATTTACTGACCTGTTGTGCTTCTGGGGTCCATTTACTCCCTTCCCCACTACCTACATGACTCTGGTGAAAAGTCAGCATTTCCCTCTCATGCCTCCTCTGACGGTCTTTATCCTCAGCCTGTATCTCCAAACACCTGGCATCCAACTCAAGTCTCTAGCTCCAGCTGGATTTTTAAGTCCACTGCAGAAAGGTTGAGCAGTCCATTCTCCGAGGATATTGTATCCCCACTGCCAGTCTGATTGTCCTCCTGGATGCTGTTTTCTGATGCAGCTGCAACCAAGACTGCAATCAGATCTGCCTTAGTCAGGTTTCCATGCACCAGTCCCCTAGCCTGGCACATCTCCACCAGCTGACTCCTTGTCAGCTTTCCATACTCCTCTGCTGACATGCTGCCTGCTCACCCTGACTAACTAAGCTAACAAAAGAAATAAAACAATTGTGATCTGAACTCTGAGTATTCACTGTGTGTTTTTTTTTAGAGTACAAAACACCTTCAGAAATCACTGTACATAAGCTACAGAATTCACTGTACCCACACCACTACAAGCCAATTAGTATTTGCCAATTAATTAATACGTGATGTGGATATCCCTCTAATGCACACCAAATTAGTATGTGAAGTGGATCCCACCACTACAACCCAATTAATATGTGATGCCCGTGCCCTGGTCCAGCAATAAAGGAGCCTCAATCCTCACCACTAACATCAGAGAGGGTGTCTCATATATGAGGAAAGGATAACAAATACACACAGTAAAGTACAATTTCCCTGAAGAGCACACAGAGATCACAGTCAGCCCGGGGCTGGTCGCTCCCTTGATCCTCAGGTCCCCAATAGACTCCCCACTGGCACAGCTATAGGGTCCAGATCTCAGCCTAGCTGGTAGGCTACCCTCCAGTACCCTCTCAGTCCAACCAGTGCTTCATGTCCCTGCCCAAGTAGCTGACACACACACTGAGATAAGTATTTATACAACTTCACAGACACTCCTGAGAAAGGCTGACACAGATTCTCCAGCTGTGCCCCTTTACCCAGACTATACAGCAGTAATTACTGCCACCACCAGCTAATAATTATCAGCTACCCAAAGGCCCTTAAAAGGGTGTCCAATTATTACTGTGCAATATTATTATCCAACAGTAGTGTAACTAAGCAATCAAGGCTTATTGGAAGGGCTTATTACAGGATCACTTATAAGCATGCAATGTACTCTAGAGCTTAAATTATCTCTACATAAACCAGCCAAAGTTGAAAAGGGTTTAAAAATATTTAATAATAAATACTAAAACCACAAGACAATACTACTACACCACAGTGCTATTCAAGAGTTCAGAGATCACACAGAAACGTAAAATTCCGTAGTACAGTTCTGACATAACAGAAAAACACTTAGTCTAATCTTTATAATTCCTGGCTACTTCTAGGAGAAAACACAGTTCTAACATACTACTTACATAAAGAGAGCATAAGGCAGTGCTAAGTTAGATGTCCAAGATCAAAATGCTTACAGTCTCTCTCTGAGCAATAGTTTTTAAAATCACTAACAAACATTTCTGCTGGGCCCTCCTAGATTACATCATTTTGACACAGGTTTCCCAGTATACACATTACATCATTTTGACACTTAGCTTGGAGTTCCCAGGCCAACAGGCTGCATTATTTAACAATCTAACACCTGCTCAGGAAGCTACAATAATAAGACATTTCACATGTACACTGTAGCAATTATTCCTTAAGTTAAAACAATAGAAAGAATGTGCTCAGCTAGCCTCTTCGGCACCACTATCTAGATCAAAGGACATATTTGAAATATTTTTAACTTCAAAAGAAAGATTTGAAATAATTTTAACTTCAAAAGAAAAATTTGAAATGCTTGACTTAGTTATCCTTACAGCAGATGGCAATGTTGCCACATTGTTTTAAATTCAACATTTCACATTTACAAATGATAGAATTATCTGCACAATTCTATCTGGCTAGGCTGGCAGCCTTCACAAATCTCTACCAGTCTTCACAACCTCCAACAGAAGCTAATCCAGGAAGGAGCATTTAAATGCCACCATCAGTATCTGTCAAATCCCCATGACAAACCAACTCAATATTGGGCGCCAAACTGGAAGGAGGAGCAGATTGAACTATACCAAGAATTCTTCTGACCACTAGACTGACTCCAACCCAACAGTTCCTGCTATGTGACCACACACACACACACACACACAAGTTAGACCTTAAAAATAAACCTACAATAATCTAGGGAAAACAGACTGAAGCAGATGGTACCTAGTTGAAAGATCAAATCCAAAGGATGCCACTGAAGGTGAGTTAGCAGTGGTAGTAAAATGACTGAAACCTACGCCCTCCACATTATACTGGAAAACCATAGAAAGTTCTACAGAGTAACTGAAGCAATCATTAAAAATGTCCCAACCTATACATCTTAGGTGAACTGGCAAGTAATCAATGAGGAAATTCACAAAACCTTACAGAAATGGTACAAGGTAACTGTGTGGATTGCACCCAAGTTGAAGTCAGTAATTCACTCCTACGGTGAGGATACAGTCAAAGGAGTTGCTTCCTTCACACTTAACCTGGGTCAATTAAAGCTATATTTTAAAATGTGCAGCATTGCCACCTCTAGCACTACCATGTTTAGGGTTCTGAATCACACAGGGACATCACTGAAAGGAAGTCAAAAGATACCACCAAAGTTCTCATAAAACTGTCTCCATAATATATGCCAGGTCAACATCAGTCAGCGGGTCAGACGCTACACCACTCCTTCCTAAATGTTGATAATGTAACTTCTGATTCCCACAATACTGTCTGCAGAAAGGGCAAAACCCAGTCTTATGGATGTTTCAACCTGGGGCAGCATTCACCATGTGGCAGTGTACGATTGGGTGCATATTGAACTAGTTCAGCTTCATCTCTGCCAGATGATACCTTGCTAAACAAATGCTGTGCTTTGCACATTTTTTGGTGCTGCCACAATAAATAATATTTTACATTCCACATGTAGTGCTGGCTATTTTCTTTTAGACTTTGTGGCATTTTGAGCCTTGCATTTTGCTGTACTTGCAGAGGATATCATTTTGATTTGAAGGTGAATAGTCTAACAGCAAACAGGAGGTCCTGTAAACATGACAGATGCTAACATTAATACATCGATATCCTTTGGCATGTGCACAGTCTTTAGGTCCTATCTCTGTACTCAGTCTCATACAGGTTACTGATAGGTGATCTATGCCTAACATATACGGCATCTTCAGATCCAGCTCTGATGGATCTCTTGCACATCTGCGAGACATTACATCCAAGGACCTGAACTTTGCCTGCAACATAAATAGAACCCGATGGAGGGAATAATATATGTCGCAAAGGATCCCTGCCCTATGGTATAAGCTCCATACCTACGTGAAGCAGAGTTCTTCTCTGCCCCTATTCAAAAGAAACCTTTACCACTGGATGGGAAATCACAAATTCACCCCCCAGTCTAGCCTCCATGTCTCTGATGGATAGAGGCAGACAGTAAGGAAATTAATCTCCAACTAACATATGCCCCCCACCCCACCCCCCCACAGGTGCAAAATGCTTAGCTACCTCTTCTTTACTAATATGCCCAACCATACTGGCATCCAAGGAACTCAGGGACAAAACTGGATTGGGTTGCATAGCAAGTTTGTAAAGACCTTGGTGGTCATTAGCCTAGTTTGAACCTATGCGCCTAAAATATCCTGAACCCAAATGAAATACAAAACAAAGCAAATGTCAAACAACAAAGCTAAAATACTGCAAAAAAATATACATGTCAAGCTTGATTTTAAACTTGCTAAACATTTAAATAAAAATAAAGCTAAAACTGCAATGTACAGCACACAAAACTATTTTAAACAAACACTGGCACAGACATTCTAAAATGTATTTTTATACAAAGAAGAAAGATCCAAAGAAACAAAACAGAGTCCTAGTGTTAATTTAAAAGCAGTTTGTAACAGCCACCACACAACTGTCTTTCCTAAATAAACTTCAGATCTAAAACTGAGTTACGGCTATGAAATATACACAAAAACAGCTTAAGTCTTAAAAACAGAATCTAGGGCAAATAGACAGAAGCAGATGGTATCTATAAATAATCTGTCTTTACAGATGTACAGAGAATGCATTATTAATCCAGTGAAAGACAGCGAGAGGGCAGCTCCAATTGTTCCTTCTGTAAAAAAGTATGATGTAATGTGTATATGTAATGATTAAAAAATGACCATTAAACACGCTGCAAGCAGTGAGACATAGCCACTCTTAAGTGGAAGGGCCGTGCTTAGTGATAATGAACTAACCTCTGTTTACTAGCAAGTATCACTTAACTTTTTATTTGTTACCAAAGTAAACAGACTGGTCCTGAGATCCCTTCCAGCCTCAGCCTGAGCCAAGATGAACATAAAATAGAGGATTTTGAGTGGGTCGGCGATTGTAACCACTTAACCACTTTAAGTGTTTGAGACATGGATGCCAAGAAATTCACCTTGAATCATGGCATCTATGTCGAGAACACACAATACAGGGTTACAGTTCACTGGCCCACTCATAATTCTGTGTACTGCATGGAGATTTATCTTCTCCATGTACTATACATTATTCAAAAGTTATATTAAAAAACAAATGTGATATGTTGTTCCCGCTTTGAAAGCCAATAAAGCAGCGGGAGAGTGGTTGATGTCAGTACATATTCCTTGTCTAAAGAAAGCAATTTAATTCAAAATACTTTGTGTACTTCATTCCAACTCCCGTTTCTGCCTGCTGTTTGCTGAAGTTGTTTCATGCCCTACTGCTACTGTTTACTGGTTAGCACCGTCTGGTTTTAGTGCAGACTTCACCTTAACAATGCTTAGAGGTGTGGTTAACAATTAAACACCCCCTCTAAGCATTAAGGTCTGGTCTCTTGCTACAGAAGCACTAAACCAGGATATAATTTGGCCATTTCGGAGTGTAATCTGGGCACTCCATGCACTATGTAACATGTAAAACACAAACATAATTAGTACTAATCAACACATACATGAGAGATAAAGTGCAATAAGCGGAGTGAAGGAAATAAAATATTAGCATATAAATCTCAGATCGAGAGTATAATGAAATATAGCAATAAATACATGCAGATAAGGGGTTATAAAATCTATCAGACGATTAAAATGCACAAAGGCCTGTGAAGACTACATTACCATTCTACGTGAACTGTGTACTTATTTTTCAAAGAATAATGAAAACATTTTTCAAGGATTTGAATGTAGTGTATTTGAATGATTTACTGATTACTGGAAAGTAAACATGTCAGTAAACTACACAAAATGACTGCAAATATGACAGAGATATGGACAGCATAGTGGTACAGCGGTTGCATTGTCGCCTCACAGCAAGAAGTTCTCTGGTTTGATTCTCGGCTGGAGTGCCTCCTGTGTGGAGTCTGCATGTCCTCCCTGCGTCCATGTGGGTTTCCTCCGTTTTTTCCAGTTTCCTCCCACATTACAAAGACATGCGTATGGAGCGTTTCTCCCCAGGCCTCCGCTGAAAATTGGCTTCGTTCCAAGTTGGACTTTCCCGGTAAACAAATGTTAAATAAATAAAAATAAATAAAAGAAATATGGGTTAACAGTTTGAAAATATATCAGTTTTCTGGATCAAAGGCTAAATATCTCAGACATTTGCTTTAAATAAAGGTGATATGCCATTCCACACAAAATGTGAACGTCATCCATGAGCTTCCCTGACCCCACACATGTGAAAGACCTGCAGGCATTTATTGGCTTCATTAATTATTATGGAAAGCGCATTCCAAACCACCATAGTATTAGCACTACTGTATTGGTTGCTGAAAAGTACATCATGGCAATGCAAAGAACTTCAGCAAAAAAAAAAAAAAAAACTAATAAATGCTCACTTGCAATAAGGCATTGCCACACTATAATCAAGAGTTACTAGCAATTTGCAAGCAGTACCTCAGCCTATGGTATAAGTATGCTGATTCCATACGACATGCCATCAAGGGATAAAACCCAAGCTATATTCAAATGCAACTTGGACCAATACATGAGAAATTGCCAATTTACACCTGGTTTGGCGCCTATGTCCCTAATACACAAGAGTAGCCTGAATGCTTGATGTGTACAAGCCTATATCATAACCATGGAAGTCCTTTGGGTATTGACATGACAGGATCATTTTAGTAAATTTGGGATAAGCTTGGCTAGACGTAAAATGGGTCTTAAGATGACAACCTATTGATTACCTATGAACTATGAAGTAAAGAAATTCCATCAATACCTCTGGCATAGAAACATCAACTTGACTGCTGACAATAGATCTTTGTTAATATGGTTTTGTGAACTCATTTGTATAGGATCGATGGAAATACAAGGAAACTGGGTCACAACACACTATGACAAACCAATATCCACACTCAAAGAAGACAAAGCAAGTCCATTCTAGAGTAAATTGATGGGTACCCATCCAATCAACCAGGTTTAATCTGAAAGATGCTAGGGCATCACGTAATTTGACTTGCACAGGGCTGTTCCAGAGGTGGGGTAGTAACTGGGTAAAAACTCTTGTCAGTCCAGCAAATATTATTTATGTGCTGGTGGAAACATATGTCCCTGGTTTTGGTATTAATACCTCTATTACTTGATACAAGAGACAAAGGATAATGGGGTCCTAAACTGCACAGAAAAAAGGCACATATTGACCCACAAAAGCCTATAAGAAAATGGGTAAAGGAATACTACTCTGGTAGCTCAGGGACATTAGGCCAATAATCTTCTTCATTAGAAATCTTTGGGTCCTTTCCAGTTGCTTAACATATCCAGAAAAGCATATCCTAAAGTGGGCATTCTATTCAACAACTAGTCTAATTAGGACTGCATACAGAGGGACAGCAATTTCTTTTGATCTGGATGATGTGCGTTTAAATGTTAGTTGTCCTAAAGAGAATAATTTTCTGACTGCTGTTGCTATGTAGTGGTCTTAGAAGAGGAAATTATCAACCCCAGCTCCAAGATAACGCAGTTGTTTAAGTTGAACTTACCATAACAATACATATTTGAATGATTACTGCTGCAGTAGCCTTAGCTTGAGCTGACCTGACTAAAAAAAAAGTTTGGTAGCAAAGCCCTTCAGAACTATCCTACCAGCAGACAAAGGGAGGCTGATCCCTGAAAGGACAACAACAAAAATAAATGCCCACACCCTGGCATAAGAAACACCAAATAAAATAAGGAAGATGGAGGGAGAGAGCAGTTACTGCAGCAATGACCATTCGAACATCTACTGCTATGGCGAGGTCAGCTTACATAACTGCTGTAAGTTAATCACATTGATGACTGCTGCTGTAATCTTATCTACATGGGTAGATTACCAACACTAACTACATTTGGGAGGTGAAAGAAGAAGAGTCCAGGAGACCCTGAAGAATGGTCCTAGGAAAGCTAGATATGGGCCTATAGAAGGAATCAAGCTTAAAGTGCTGTATAAAAAGGATATACAGATGACTAAGCAGCTAGATTACAGAATACTTCTGAATCTAACCCTTTCCAAAAAGCCATAGATGAAGCCAAGGCTATGGCAGAGTGGGACTTGACCCAGCCTGAAATAGATATTTTTTATGGTGAGCACAACAAAAGGTAATATCCTTAGACAACCATTTTCAAAACAGTCTGTTTTGACACAGCTTGTCCCTTCTCTTCCCTTTTCAAAAAATAAACAATTGATCCAAAAATCTGAAAGATTTAGGTCTGTCCAGATAGTAAATGAGTTGTCGGTGAACATTCAAGGTATGGAGTATAGTTATGTCAAGACAGTAAATGAGTTGTCTGTGAACATCCAAAGTATTGAGCATCATTTTCCCTCATTTTTAGGTTGAGAAAAGAAAATTCAAGATGGATAGTCTGGCTTAAAGTAAACTTGGATAACGATTAAGGCATAAAAGGATTAGTTCTCAAAGCAACCCTGTCCCCATGGAAAATGAGATAAGAGCTTGCATCTCAGATATGCTTCTTGCAGAGGTCAGAGCAATCAGTAAAACTATTTTCTATGTTAAAAAATTCAAGTCAGATGGATTATCTGGTTTAAATGGAGCAAGTGTTAGCTTCTCTAACACGAGATTGAGATCTGAAGGAGGGGCCAACAGTTTTCTTGTAGGTCCCTTATGCAAAACCCCTTTCAAAAAGATTTTGACATGAGACTGCCTTGGAAAAGGAGGATCCATGACAGGACATGCTGAAATGGCCGATAAATGAACCTTGATAGAGGAATAAGAAAGACCAGACGCCAATAAATTGGGTCTATTAGAAGGAGACCCCAATAAATCACACAAATATTGTAAAACCAAAGAAAAACTAGCCCTGAATAGGTGCTGGTTATGCTGATGGCACCATCTAGAAAACCTTTGATCATTTGATGATGCAGGATTTTCTAGTAGTAGGCTTTCTTGCCTCCATTATTACCTTCTGTGCATCCTCAGTAAACAGGAGGCCTTTTCTTACGTGAATAGATCCAGTCCATGAAAAAGCTTATGGTAATTGCCCCTGGCCAGCTTTTCTTACGTGAGTAGATCCAGTCCATGAAGAAGCTTATGGTAATTGCCCCTGGCCATTTTCAAAAGAAGGAAGAAAGTACAGTTGTGTAAAATCTTACCGCAACAATAGATGTCCTTCTCTTCACTGGTACAGTATTCATAACTGAAAAGATCTCCTGCCAAGGATAACCCAACATCTGGCCAGTATACCAAAGCATTTAGTACTTACAGACACAGTATGTCACACATGCTCTTCCAGCGCAAGGCACAGGGCATAAAGGTGACATATCGATGCAGAGATTCAGAAATGAAAAACCCCAGGAGGAACAGAATGTCTCTAAGGTCAAGGAAGAACATGTACATCCAGAAAGACAAACGTTATAAGATCCCCTCAGCCAGGAGGGCAAGAAAGAGCAAGCTAGAGTACAGGGGGCAGGAGGGTGGGAGCGAATACTGCAATAGTTAAAAGAAGGACATCTACTGTTATGTAAGATTTTACACAATAGTACTATGTCCATCCACATCACTGTTGCAGTATTCATAAACAAATGAAAAGTACAAAAGCTCAAGAGAAAACCTGGGAAGAGGATGGCATGGAAAAGCCCTCCAGAAGCCCATGTAGGCTAGCCCTGGAAATAATATCAAACTTGTCATGCTTGATAAAAGTATAAACAGAAGACTAAATAGCAGTGTCGAAGATGGAATTGGCATCCAGCCCCTTGTAAAAAGCACAAGAGGAGTGTACAGCCCTGGCAGAATGAGCCTTTACTGATGAGGAAAGACATTTACCATGAAGAGAACAACAAAAAGAGAAAACCTTAGAGATCATGGAAGAGACAGTTTGCTTTGAAACAGCCAAACTCAAAGATCTGGGATGAATGGAAATAAAAAAAAATCAGCTCAGATTTGCAAACATTAGTTTTATCCAAATATCTGAGCTGTCTATGCAAATCCAAGGTGTGAAGAACCTTCTCACTGTCAGACTGTGGAGAAGGGAAAAGGAAAACTAAGTAATGGACAATTCATTGATCACCATGGGCATAAAAGAAGGGTCAGTATGAAGAGACACTCAGTCTCTTCAAAAAACTAAGAAAGGAGCAACAGCCATGAGTGCCTGAAGTTCAGACATCATCTTGGCCGAAGTGATAGCCAAAAGAAGCACAGTCTCAAGTACAACACTGTATAGAAGTTGAAACAGCAGGCTCAAAGGGAGTCAGAGTCAATTTTTCAAGAGCAAAACTGAGGTTCCAGGAATAGGCTTCCTGGGATGCCTGATATGAAGGATACCTTTAAGAAATTGCTTGACCTCAAATCTAGAAGCTAAAAGAAATGTCAAGGGCAGACCAGCAGAAATTGGTGACAAACTTTAACTAAAGAATATGCCAGCCCAGCATGAAGCAGATCACACAAATAAGAGACAACCGGAAGAATCTCCACAGGCAGGGGATCCTGGTGGCGAGAGAGGCACCAAACCAAAAATATTTTCCATTTGGACAAATATGATTTCCTGGTAGTGGGCTTCCTGGCCTCCTGAAGTAACTGAAGCACGTCCTCAGAAAACAGATGCCTAAAATGGATCAAAACCATATCCACAGCATCAGCTGAAGAGTGGATAAGTGATGATGGAAAAGAACCCCCTTGTGTTATACGAGAAGGTCCACCCAGTGTAATAACTTGTGGTGACTGCCCCAGGACAAGAGAGAAAGAATGGGGAACCAATGCTGTCTGGGCCAAAAGGAAGTCATTGGCAAGATTCTGGGCCGAGTCCTGCCTGATCTTGTGCAAGACTTGTGGTAACACAGGAAGAGTAGGGAAGGCATACAGAATCATCCCCTTCCAAAGAAAAGACAGGGCCTCCACTTTCCAAGCCTGAGGATATGGGACTCTGGAACAGAATAGAGGAAGTTGTCTGTTCAGAGTGGACGCAAAGAGATTTACCTGAGGAATACTCTACTAACAGACAATGTCCAGGAACATGCACCTTTGAAGCATCCATTCATGAGCTTGTGTACTGGACCTACTCAAATGTTCTGTCACTAGATTGTGCTCTGAGGGAATGTAAACAGCCTGAAGAATCATTAGATACTGGAAAAATACATCTCAGACCTGAAGAAATAATCTGCAAAGAAGACAGTATCATGTACCCCCTTGCTTGTTGACACACTACATCACTGTGGTACTGTTTGTAGAAATTTTGAGGGGCCTGGAATGAAAGAGGGAATGAAAAGTCTGAAGATCTAGAAGCAGAGCCCTCATCTCCTTTATAATTGATGTTGTCTGATCTCTGATGAAGAGGCAAGAGACCATGAACCTTAAGAGAACTGAAAGAGGACCTCATCCCCTTGTCAGTAGCATCTGTAGAGAGGTCTTGATTCAGAAATGGAGCCTGGAAAGGAATCCCTGGTTTGAGAGAAAGTTGGTGAATCCACCACTGAAGCTCCAGCTTGAGACAAGGAAGGAAGCGGACTGGGAAGTTCAGGGGGGTGACAATGTTGGAGTCACACTGACTTGAGGTACCACACAGTAGCCTTCTCATGTGGAGCCTGGCCACAGGGATCACAGGAATAGTGGAAGTCATGAACCTGAGAGCCCTGACAAAGTCCCTGTATGTGACAGAAGCCAGAGGAAGCACAGACTTGAAAAAGGAAGCAACAGAAAGGGCCTTGGGGGCGGACAGAGATGACAGCATAGGGATGATCTCAAGCCTGCAGCCAAGGAAAATATGATTTTGAGAAGGCATCAGAGCTGATTTCTGTAAGTTTATGGAGAACCCCAGATTCTGTAACAGAGAAATAGTAAACTGGAAATCTTGAAGCAGGACACTGGGGACAAAGATTATTTCTTAGTTTGCAGTTACCCTAATGTTTATGGATATCAGCTGGGTACAACAACCCTGTGTTCCCAAATATAAGGCAAACATTCCACTTATGCTGTGTTGATGACGTCATAAGAAGGCAGAAACATACATGTCCACAGATAGTGGGTTTTGGCTTTTTTGGCCTGAAATTGTCCATAAACAGAATTAAAAGAAAAAGTCATGGACATTCAGAACTGCCATTTAGCTGAAACAACTGATATCCTTAAAGGGTAATTTGCATATATCCCATGTCTCCTTTAATACAAGGGGTTTAAGGTATCACAATGGAAAGTCTAGCCTTGCTAGATTTTTCTGTGTGTTTTTTAACCAATTTTTCTGTGTGACCTTTTCACTCACTGTTTTAGTTTTTAAAAGTATAGAAACAGTAGAAACATGACTTCCAGATTACCTGACAATATGGGCAGAAACTGAAGAAAATAAGAAATATAAAAACTGGAAAAGGAATTAAAAGATTAAAAGAGAAAGTGTGGAATGAGAAAGAAAAAGGTAACATATTGGAATTATGGAAGGACCATACAACTATGACAGTGTTTTACAATAACTGGACAGAATAGAAAATGGCATTTAAAGAGAAAAGTAAAAAAAAATATTTACAATGAGAATGTGGAGTAAGACAAAAATAAATAATAGAATATATGGAAACGCAAAACAAGATATTAGAAAGTTTGAAGATAAATGAGAAAGTATATTATAAGAAAGAAGAGATGCACAAAAAGAAACCAAGAAACAATTAAGAGATTGTTGTATAAACAAAAGTATTTCCTGCAAGGAAAAAAGGAAGGAGTATATCCCTATTAAGTAAAATGGTAAAAGAAGAAGGTGGTAGAATGAAAGAAATGATGAATAAAAATTGGAAAGTAAAAAAACAAGAACGTATTGTGGAAATTTTAGTACAGTATGTTAAACAGATGGTAAGGAAAAGAAAGATGAAAAATGAAAATAAATGGAATTTTAAGCAATTTATAAAAGAAATAACTATAGGTGTGGATAAATAGGTTATCTTAATGGAATCAGGCATGGTGATGAAGCAAATCTTAATTCTGTAGCATGAATGCCTAAAGGATGGCATTTGTTAATCACAAATATGTAGTGGAAACATGAGATTTATTTTGAAAAAAGGAGAAAAAGATGAAATGAATAACTGGAGACCAGCTGTGGTAATATAAATATGATTAGAAAATAAGATAGATTAGATTAAAGTATACTAGAAGACAGTATTTGTGGAGTTACAGGGGAAAGGACGTCAGGCGGTATTAATGATGGTTATGGAAATTATAAATGTTAAAAAAGAAGGTATTGAAGCAAGTTTACTGGTAAGAGATTTAAATAAAGCATTTAATATGATGGATCATGAGATGTAAAAACTTTTTTTGACTTTCAAAGTTAAGCTGATGTTATGTAAAAATGTCTGTGATTGTATGGATCTTTTCTCCCCAGGCCTCCACTGAAAATGAGTCATTGGTCCGGTGGACTTTCCCAGTTAACAAATGTCAATAAATAAATAATAAATATGTTATGGAAAATAACAGAAGGATAACATTTTAGTAAACAAATTCAGAAAGGAATTCGAGAGCAGTATATAGAATTATCAAAATAAAAATTTTGATAATTTTATTTGTAATAGTAATGAACTGGACAGCGAAAAAAAATGAGAAAAGCACCAGACACATAATGATGAAAAATTATTATGTGAACCCATGTGGACTTTTGTTAGAAGATAAAATAAAAACTATAAAACAAAGTAATAAATGGTGTATGAAGAATGTGGAATGTCAAGATATTTTTATGGAGGCCACACTGATAGACTGCTGGTAAAAGGAAAACTGAATGAAAGGATATGTCTTTTTTTGTGGTGAATTACATGTTTTAACATGCAAAAGAGTAAAAAAAAATATGGGAAAAATAGAGAAGAATATTTTGAAAGAAATATGAGATTAGAAACAGATAACATGGATACAACTGAGAATGGATTTTATAAGAAATGTAGTAAGGAATTTGTTAAACTTGTATTGTATGGATAATATGGAATGAAAGACTTGAATGAGATTATGTTTAATGGAAACTGAATGGTACCAAATATAATGTGAAAAACTAAGTGGTGGTTGTGAATAAAAATGTTGGGGGTCCATACAAATGTGAAACAAAAAGTTAGAAGTGATGAAGGAATGTAGATCTAATGTAAATTTCTGTAAATATGCCAACTTGTATTATTGTATATAAAAGGACGCCTACTTTTTTCAATAGGTGCCATGGGATATTTTACATCCACCTGAGCTACCACCAAGTCAGGCAGACAGAGCCTCATTTTAACATCTTATCTGAAATAGGATGCACTTGGTAGTGGAGCAACCCCCTTACCCTGTACTGCAGTGTCAGTAATCTATCTGCCTGGTGTGGGAATAAAACCCACAACCTTCTGTACCAAAGATGAATGTGTTATCTGTTGCACCACTGACAGTTGCTGTGACCGTTTAATCCATTTTTATCCCAAATTGAATAAGGAGATAGAAAATCTTTTGCACAATTTGAAAAAGAAGAGCTGAAAAATCTTGAGATTCCCTGGATCAGCTTGTTCCTTTCATCACACTGATCACCTCTGCAGTACAGGGCGAAACACTACATCTCTATCCTGTGGAGAATTGAAGATCTCATTATTAACATCATCTGGAAGGTTCTAAGTATGCAGCCATGCAAATCTCCTTAAACAGTATCAGTGGCCATAACCCTGGAAGAAGTATCAACAAAATCATACACACATTACAAACAATAACCAAGTAATTTAAAAGTAGATTTTTCCTCACAAGAAAAAAGTGCAGATAAAACATTCCTCATACTTTCACAGAACAAACTAACACAGCCTGAGAATTCAAAATTTTAAAAATCAAAGTTGCAGAAATATCCCCATACCTATCAATTTCCCCATCATCATCAAAACAGTAGAACTGGAATTAATGAAATGCTTGCCACGAATGGTATCAACTAAAGCTAAACTGCTGGGTCAGGTTTGGGAATAGTGTATAAAATTTAAAAGACTGAAGAAAGATTCATCCTATCTGCCTTTTTAGGGTCACCTGAATGACTATCAGGAAAACTGCAGGCAGTAACACACACATCTTTTAAAGCAGACAGAAGAGGAGGAATGGGTGCGAGTAACAGAAAATCTTTCTGTAACAACTCGTATCATATTTGGAGGGACTGAGAAACCTCAGTGTTCTCCCACTGAAAAAAAAATGGCACATTACAGCACTACTCTCAGAGAAAGAGATAACCCCACAGGGAGAATCAGACACTGTGTGTTCTCCTCTGAATTTGAAGCAGAAATCAGAGGAAAACCCCTGTATCCATCTCTGCATCTTCCTGCTCAGATTCAGAATCTTGAATCTCTTCAGGAAAAGAGAAATCCCTGTTTCTTTTACCAGAAACTACTTTATAAGAAGGATCAACAGCCAGACTCTGTAAACTACTCCTATCCAAATAAAACACAAAATGCTGACCAGAAAAGTCACAGCATACAGAGTTTAATAGTTTGAGTGCTTTTGTTCCAGTAAAGCAGGAACTTTCTCAAACGATGTAGCAACTTCCTGCATTCCTTAAAAAGCCTTAAAGGGGGCAAGCATAACAAAAATTAAATACACAAATTATTACAAAATTAAGAAATAATGCTAAGAAAACATTTAAAACAAAGCCCAATTAATGGAAAACATTACATACTTGTGTCTCAAGTGTAAAATTGAAAATACTAAATGTTTCAATTATACATCAACCCAGAACACAAACCTGAGTAGAACCCTCCCTAAAACCAAACTGCCAAAAGATGCATCAACCCTGGTTGACATAAAGCTTAACACTTTGTGAAACCTTATTTAAATGGAATTGTATGCCAGGAATTTTGTTAAATGCTAGCTGCCTTAGTTCTTTAAATGGGTTTTATGGAAAAATCATTCAATCCAAGGAATGTGTCTGCATTGAAAAGCAGCTGCCAAAGCAGTTCATGTTGTTCTAGATACAATTCCCAATCCCCACTATGACTTGGAAATTAAAACTTGAGAATATTCCACAGTGAAACATCCTAGTATCCCAGCAATTTTTGGGATTCAAACAACTCCCCTAGTGACACCCATCTTTGGCCAGTTGTGGCTTCTGCAGTAATCAAAGACTGAGCCTCTAGCCAAATTTGTAGACTTTAAACTGAAGCATTTTTACAACCATAAGGGGCATTTACTCAAGGACTCTTGGCACTTTCTGGAGACCACTGAGCCGGGTTACCATATTTTTCTGAAGGATTATTTGTGACCATTGACATTAAGGACCACTTCTTTGTTATTCCTCATGACCAGGGGCTTGAATGGTTTTTGGAATCCATGGTGAATGGTTCGGACCCGAGTAGTAATGGCAGAAGTCTGGTCTACCAGTATATGTAAACAGTTCTGACTAACAATTTTATATATTTTGAAGGCAAGTATTATAAACAACAAAAAGGTGCTGCAATGGGGCAGCTTCAGCTCCTATTTTCACAAATATGGTACTGTAGAACTGGGAAACAAGTTTTGCGTTTAATTCCCTACAGTTCATTCATGTAAAAAGGAATTCCAGCTATTTAGGTGATGTATTTATTCTGTAGAAAGGAAATGCTGAGGAACTTTTGTTTTATGTTGAATTTTTAAACCAGTCTACCAACTTCCTTCAGTTCACCCATCAATATCATAATAAATGCATTAATTTCTTGGAAGTTACTATCTACAAGAATGAGAAAAAATGTAAACATGAGTCTAACATTTATAGAAAACCAACATATTCCACTGCCTACTTACATTTTGACAGCCAGCACCCCCTTTAACAGAAAAAGAACTTGGTCAAAGGGCAACTAATAAGGCTGAGTAGGCTAGTGACTGTTGACCAGATATTCCAGGAGGAGGTGGCTTTTATGATTAATCTTTTCAATGAAACTGGTTATCCATCTACGCTGGTGTACGATATCTACCAATAGGTCTGTGAACACAGAAACACAAAATATGGAGCACTTTTAAGTCATTCACATGTATCGGAGAGCAAAGAGTGCTCGGCCAAGCACCAGAATTCGACTCAAGTTTATGTAGCAGAATTTTGTAGAGATTTCTCCAGTTTGAAACAAACTATTAACAACCATTAGAATACAGTTTTTAGAACGTTTGGGATGCTTGCGTAGATTGTAATGCAACCCAGATTTGTTTACAAAAATAGTAAGAAACTTAAAATTCTTTTAGAAAATATCCGGTATGGTGAAAGCATTATGGTTAGGAATGCCAGCATGAAATTCTGTGGGACTAAGAAACTATGTAACTTATTTTACAGGGAACACACTGCATGATGGCAGATTACCCCAAACAGCTAATGGTCAGAGGAAACTAACTGTGAAATGAAAGGAGTTGTGTACATAGCTTTTTGCTCCTCATACCCTGCATTCTATTTTGGCAAGACCATTGGCACACTGAGAAAAAAGATTTACCAGCAAACTTATTCCATCAAAAAGGCACACAACGTCAACACCTTGTACAAGCATTCCATTAAATGCACAGACTTTAAGTTTGGGTTTTCTGTGCTTGAGAAGGTTCCAGTGCCTACTAGAGGTGGGGATTGGGAATTGCATCTAGAACAATGTGAACTGTTTGGCAGCTGCTTTTGAATGCAGGGACATTCCCTGGATTGAATGATTAGGTTCATAGGTTCATACTAGGCTATCTGCCCCTAGGGCATTTATAAGCCTAGCCAGAGTGTGTTTGGCTTTCTCCACCCATTTTAAATTAATTTTGCTATGTCCTTTTTCGAGGTTAGTATAATGTGCCTCTATCTAACAGTGACACAGAAGTGATACCCGGGGTAAACCTACGATCTCCCATCCACTCATCAAGATTCCTCTTGAAGAGAGTCAATGAGGGTCTCTGCTTAACCTCGAATGAGATTTTATTCCAGAGTGAAGGGAGCCTCTGGGTTATGAATCTGTCCCTCCAGCATGTCCTATTTATTTCAGTGCTGAGGTTCAAGTCTCTTGAGCGCGTAGCTTGATGGGATTTGGATTTTCTGTGATGCAGCATGTCCATTAATTCTGGGTTGGACATGGCTTTATACGTCAGGCACAGATCGCCTCTGAGCAGGCGGTAAGCCACTGAGTAGAGCTGGAGTTTCTTTAACCGGGCAGCATATGGCATCTGTTTGAGCCCTTTGATCCTCTTGGTGAGGTACTTTTCGGGTCTTTCCAGTTGCTGCAGGTGTCTGGTAAGGTACATCCCAAAAGGGGCATTGTACTCAATTATGGGCCTGATGAGGGATGATTAAAGAGGCACGATGACTTCTCCCCTGATCTTGATGTGAATCCCTTCATGATTAGGTGGGCTATATAAAATGTTTTTCTAACCACTTTGGCCACGTGGTTGTCAAATGAGAGATTGCCATCACCTTGGGTCCCCAGGTCCCTAATTACTTCTTCTGTACTTAATGGATTACCACCTATGTGGTAATTTGTGGGCACTTTGTTTTTGCCAAAGGGGATGACTATACACTTTTTGGTGTTTAGCTTGAGGCCCTGGCTCTGGCACCAGTTGTCTGTTTCTATGAGGCCCTTTTGGAGGATGCTTGTGTCGGCTGGAGAGTCAATTATGGCGCCCATTTTGCAGTCATCTGCAAACTTGGTCAGCCACAGTCCTTCCGTGTTGACCTGTACCTCCAAGAAATATATACCGAACAAGAGAGGTCCCAGGACTGAGCCTTGTGGGATGCCACTTGTAACTGGTTTGGAGTCTGACATGGCTCCAGAAATTCTAACCATGTGGGTTCTGTCCTTGAGCCAGTTTGCAACCCATCTAGTGACATAGGGGTTTATATTTAACCTGGAGAGCTTATCTATAATGCCCAGAGTGGGGTATTGTATCGAAGGCTTTTGCGAGGTCCAGGTAGGCTGTATGGATCACCTTCCCCTCGTCAATGGCCTTAGTGACTGTTTCAAAGAAATCAACCAGGTTTAAGAGGCAGGATCTGCCCTTAACAAAGCCGAACTGGGTAGGATCCAGTGTCTGTAGGTCCCCAATATCTTTTTTTATGAGGTCTATGATGATCCTTTCCATAACTTTGCAGACCAAGCTAGTCAGGCTTATGGGGCGATAGTTTCCAGGATCCGTTGAGGCACCACCTTTGTGGAGAGAGATCACTGTTGTTGCACGCCACTCTTTGGGTACATATCCTGTAGTAAGGCTGAGATTGAACAGTAGTTTTATGTTTGGGTTTAGCTCTTCTTGGAGTTCATGTAGGATGCAGCCCGGGACACTGTCTGGTCCTATTGATGCTGTGTTTCTTGCTTTGGAGAGGGCAGCTCTTACCTGAGCATCTGAGATGTCAGGGGGGCAGCACTCTGCTGGGATAGATGTTTGCCCTTTTGGTGGGGAGGGGGGGGAGAAGTTTGCACTGAACCTGTCAGTTAGGATGTTGGCAATGTCTGTGGGTTCGGTGTATTTTTTGTCATTTTGGACCAATTCTGAGCATATCTGGGAATTCCCACCCAGGTTACTAACATAACTAAAGAAAGCCTTGTGATTATCCTTAGTGTCCTGTGCAATTTTTCTCTCAAAGCTGGCCTTAGATGATTTTATGAGTGCCCATAGTTTTTTGCTAATACTTATCAGAGATGCCTTCCCTTTTTGCGATTTTGCTCTATCATGTAGTAGCTTCCTCCTACAACTGTATCGTTTGTTTATGGCTGGGGTCCACCAGACAGGACGTCTGCCTTTGGAGGATTGGGTCTTGGTTTTATTTGAGATTGCATGATCCATGCATTCCTGAAGGTGTTGATAGAAAGCGTTTATAAAGGATTCTGCAGTCTGGGCCGTATTTTCCACAAGCCCGGGGGCTTTGAAGGATTCCACCTTGGTTTTGAGGACTGTGAAATTTGCTTTCGAGAAGTTTTTCACTGTGGTTTTCAGGGCAGGGGGTGGAGTAGTCGGGATGTGAATATCCAGTGAGATTAGTTTATGGTCTGATCTTACCAGTGAGGGATACACTTCTGGTCTGGAGCATAGAGTCCCCATGTTGGTGATGATCAGGTCCAGTATGTTTTCCCCTCTTGTGGGAGTGGTAACAAGTTGTTCCATAGCATTTGAGTTTATCAATTCTAGTAACCTTTGGCCTAGGGTGTTGGAGCTAGAGTAATGCTCCCAGTCTATGTTTGGGTAGTTGAAGTAGTCCAATATAATGGTGTTTGGAGAGACCTTCATATTTTCCAGTGTTCTCAGGAAGGCCGAGTGGGGTTCCTGGGTTTGGGAGGGTGGTCTGTAGCAGGCTATAAACTGGAAGTAAGTTTTACCCACTGTTAGTTGCACATGGATAGTCTCTGATGCTTCATGCTGTGCCACCAACCTAGAGGTGTGAGTATCTTTGATGAATATTGATACTCCCCCGCCTTTTGTGGTTCGGTCCAAGTTTTGGGGCCGAAAAGCATGGTATGAGGTATAACCTGGTAGTGCTGGGGTGCACCCAGGAGCCTTGAACCAGGTTTCCGTTACTGCACCGATATCGATGTTCTCCATGCTAAGGAGAGTTTCGAGTGCATGCATCTTGAGGTTTAGATTTCTAGCGTGGAGTAGCATTACTCTTAGTTTCTTATCCCTTGTGATACCTATGGAGGTGGGTTTGTCTTTTGAGCCTTGCCTAAAAAAGGCACTATGGGGGTAGCAAGAGCCTTTGCCAATATCCGAAAGCCCAGGGGTGACAGGTGCAAGCCGTCCCTAGTGAAGCATCGTGGCTTGTCGAGCATGTCATCCCAGGCTGACAGGCATTGGATCCCCTTTGAATGACACCAATACTTAAGCCAATTGTTGAAATTGATCATCTTGTCTTCATATTGTGGCATCATTCTTGCTGAGGGTAAGATGCTACTCAAGGCAAGGGTCATACCGGCCTGGGCTACATGCTCAGAGAGCTCCTCTATGTCTCTTTTCATGTAGTCCAGGGAGGTACATCTCAGGTCATTCACACCAGCATGGACAATGACCGAGTCATATTTGTACTTGCCTTGGAGTGACCTGATCCTAGCGCCCGACAGGCAGCTCACCGTGACCTTTGTCCTTGTTCAGCCTGGTGATGTTTCCATAAAACCTATTTTAAGAATTAAGGCAGCTAGTATTTAACAACTTTCCTGGCATTTTATTAAATTTAAATAAGGCTTCACAAAGTATTAAGCTCTAGGTCAACCAGGGTTGCTGCATCTTTTGGCCGTTTGTTTTTAGGGAGAGCTCTACACAGGTTTGTGTTCTGGGTTGACTACACTTGAATCATTTGGCATTTTAAATTTTACACTTTAGACAGAGGTATATTGTATATAATAATTTTAATGTTTTCCATTTACTGGGTTTTGTTTTCAAGTGTTTCCTTAGCATTATTTCTTCATTTTACAATAACAATTTATGTGTGTTTAACTTCTGCATTGCTTGGCGCCTTTAAGGCTTTTTAAGGAATGCAGGAAGTTGCTACATTGTTTGCGAGGAAGTTCCTGTTTTACTGAAATGAAAGCACTCAAACTATTAAACTCTCTGTGTGCTCTGACTTTTCTGTTCAGCGTTTTTTTGTTTTAAGTTTTGGGTTATGCTGGGTCGTGCTGTTTTGGTTACTCCTGTCCAAAGAAATTTGAGGAGGACTAGATACATGCTTGGTTTTGTGTTTCTTTTTTTACAAGGAAAATAGGGCCAACCATGTTACTAATGGCAAAGTACAGTTGTATACACCTACCATAAATGTAGATGTTAGAGTGTCTTCACTGTTGCAGTCATGACTGTAGGGTTCTCTCCTGCCGGCAGGCAGTCCTCGGTCGGCCAGAATCCCAAAGTCTGGGTCCGGCGTCAGCTGTTCAACCATGCTCCCTGATGTCAGAGCGCCAGGAGTACAAAGCTGACAGCCGACACCATCTTCTCCAGTTTTTCTTGCCCCAGATGTCAGCAGTCCCAAAATGAGAAAGGTCCCATATCCTTTGCAAATACACCTCAGAAGAATGGTGAAAAAAGGAACCACACAAAAGTAAAAATAAGAGGGGACAGGAGGGAGGGAAACCCAGACTGCAACAGTGAAGACTCTAACATCTACATTTATGGTAGGTGTACACAACTGTACTATGTTCATCGTGTTTCACTGTTGCAGTCATGACTGTAGGGTAGAATCCCAAAGCTGAAAGAAAGGGAGGTGGTCATAAAGAAGAAGGGGTGGCTAAAAGGCCCTGCAAGACTGCAGAGGCAAAGCCTGCCCTAGACTTAGAGTAGAGAGGTAAATTGTAGTGCTTAGAAAAAGTATGCACTGAACTCCAAGTTGCAGCTTCCAAAATGTCTTTGGTAGGAACTCCCCTGAGGAAGGCAGCTGAAGTGGCAGTAGGTCTGGTAGAGTGAGTCCTTATACTCCCTGGGATTTGCTTTCCATGGTGTGAATAACAAAACCTGATTCCATGAGCAATCCATTTAGAAATGGTCTGTTTTGAAATGGCTTTACCTTGGGAACTTGAAGCATAAGAAACAAACAATTGTTCTGATTTTCTGATGTCCTTGGTTCAGTCCAGGTAAAAACGTAGTTGTCTGTGTACATCCAAGGAATGTAAGATCCTTTCCCCTTTATTTTGAGGAGTAGGGAAAAAAGTTGGCAAGTGGATAGTTTGATTTAAGGCCACTTTGGAAACCACCTTAGGCATGAAGGTAGGATTAGTCCTCAAAGACACCCTGTCTTGATGAAAAATAATATAAGGTTCCACAGCCATAAGAGCTTGTAACTCTGAAACTCTCCTGGCAGAGGTAAGGGCTAACAGGATAGCTGTCTTCCAAGATAAAAACTTGATGTCAGAAGAGGCAGCAGGCTCAAAAGGAGGCAAGGTTAGTTTTTCCAAAACATAGTTGAGATCCCAAGCAGGAATGGGAGGAGATCTAGGAGGTCTCAAGTACTTAGCTCCTCTGAGAAACTGTCTCATGAGCTGGTGGGAAAAGATTGGAGGGTCTGTATTATAATGAGCAGAAATAGCAGAGGCATGTATCTTAATGGAAGAGAAAGAGAGACCCTTATGTAAGAGATCTGTCAAGTAAAGTAAAATTAAAGGAATGTTCGGAAGAAGAGGATCAGAATCCTGAGCCTGCATCCAGGAACAAAATCTTTTCCAATTTCCTGCATAAGATTTTCTAGTGCTAGGACGTCTGGCTTCTAAAATGACATCCATAACCTGCTTGGGTAGGAAAGAAGAAATCAAAGGCCCTGGATTAACCAGGCCGCCAGGCTGAGAGTTCTGACATGAGAGTGTAGACCCTGACCCTGATGTTGGGACAGAAGGTTCGGAGACTGAGGTAAAATCCAAGGGGGGTCCAGACATAGGTTTTTTTAGAGTTGAGTACCAAAACTGTCGAGGCCAATTTGGGGCCAGCAAGATTATCATCTTGGGCTTGTCCTGTTTTATCTTTAATAATACCCGTGGAAGAAGAGGAAGAGGCGGAAAAGCATATCCCGAGAGGTTCCTCCAACTGAATGATAGGGCATCCACTTTCCAAGCTTCTTTGTGGAAAGTCCTGGTGCAAAAATTCTGTAGTTGATGATTGAGATGGGATGCAAAGAGGTCTATGTGAGGACATCCCCAGACTGCTGTTATCACCCTGAATATTTTGGTGTCCAACATCCACTCGTGGGGATCCGAAAGGTTTCTGCTCAGACCGTCTGCCAGGAAGTTTTGCTTCCACTGAGCTTGAAGGTCCAGATTGCAAGCTAGAGCTGTGTTCCATAGATACATGGCTAGTCTGCAAAGGGGGTAGGAATGAGATCCCCCTTGCTTGTTTATGTACCACATAACTGTGGTGTTGTCTGTCCGTATTAGTAGTTGTCCTGGTTGTAGAAGATTCCTAAAGGCCATTAGAGCTTTCTGAACGGCTAACATTTCCTTTAAATTGATATGCAGGTGCTTCTGATCCTTTGTCCAAAGGCCCTGCAGACAGTTTCCCTGAAAATGGGCTCCCCAAGCATAATCCGAGGCGTCCGTGGTTAGAATCTGAGTGGCAGGAGGCAGACAGAAGGGTTTCCCTGCGTTTAGAGTACATGCCCTGGACCACCAAAGAAATTCCTTTTGAAGACAAGGCAGAACAGAGATCAGTATGTCTAAACTGTGGCAATGCTGAGACCATACACTTTTTAGGTACCACTGTATTTTCCTCATGTGCAGTCTTGCATATGGTACGAGAAGGATGCAGGAGGCCATGTAACCCAAAGCCTGCAGGAATCTCCTTGCAGATAGCTGAGTTAACGTTGCCAAGGTCTTGAAAGTTGAAGCCAGCTGTAATTGTTTTTCGGATGTCAGAAATGACATCTGGGTTGTGGTGTTTAGAAGAGCACCCAGAAAAGTTATCCATTGTGAGGGTGTCAAATCTGACTTTTTTATGTTTACAGAGAATCCCAGGAACTTGAGGAGGTTCTGTATAAATTCTAGATGCTGGAGTAAGACATCCTTGCTGTCTGCCTGAATTAGACAATCGTCCAGATAAGGGTAAATTTGAATTCCCTTGAGTCTGCAGTAAGCTACTACTGGAGCCAGGAATTTGGTGAAGACCCTGGGCGCAGTAGACAATGCAAAGGGCAGCGCAGAGTATTGAAAGTGCCTCGATCCGACCTTGAACCTGAGGTATTTTCTGGGTTCCTGCCTGATGGGAATGTGTAAATATGCCTCCTTTAAATCCAAAGTTACCATCCATGCATCTTTGGACAGCATTGGAAGTAGCTGCTGTAGAGTAAGCATCTTGAATTTTGGAATCTCTAGAAAGGTGTTCAAGACTGACAGATCCAGAATGGGTCTCCATGAGTTTTGCTTCCTGGGGACTAGAAAGAGCCTCGAGTTAAAACCCTGTCCCATCTCTGAAAGTGGAACCGGTTCTATTGCTTTCATGGCCAAAAGAGCTTCCACCTGGTTTAAGGCCTCTGTCCATTGATGTTTTGGAAGGTCTGGCCATCCGCTTGGCCTTGGCAGGGTATGAAAATGGAATTTGTAACCTCTTAAAACCACATCCAGAACCCACTTGTCCTGGGTTATATGAGTCCAATTTTGATAAAAAAGAGAGAGTTTTCCTCCGAGAGGGGCTTCCAGGCAAGAAGTTCCTGCAGCCCAACAGAGGGAGTCATTGAGTTTGTTTCCTATGAGTTTGTGATCTGTCCTCTCCTCCCCTAGGGGTGGAAGCAGTCCACTGTCTTGATCTATAAGAAGCTTGTGTTTGAGGCCTTCCTCTGGAGCATCTATATCTACCCCTCTGAGGCCTGTCTGAAGTGGGAAAGGACCAATTTTTAGAAGGCCAATTCCTGCTAAATCTTGGTGGCTGTACTTGTAAGAAATCTTTAACTGTTTGCATAGATTTCGCATTATCCTCCATCTTTTTAATCACCTCTTCAGCTTTTGATCCAAACAAAACATTATGCTGAACAGGAGCATCCAATAATTTAGCTTTTACTTGTTCTGGCAAATTATGTTTAGCCATGCATGCCTTCTAATGACTGTGCCGGAGGCAGCAGCCCTACAAGAAACCTCCAGGGCATCAAATCCACAGTGTAAACCATGCTTCCCAACTTGTTCAGTACCATGCAATAAGTCATGTAATTCCTTATCATCTGCACAGGCAGAAATGGAAGTAAGCTTTTGTTTTAAAACAGACAAGAGAAATTGCTGGTATTTCAGCATATGAAACTGACAGTTTAAAGCCCTAATGGACAAAGTAGCAGAAGTGTACACTTTTTTGCCCCATCTTTCTAAAGATCTAGAATCCTTTTCAGTGGGAATGGGATTTTTGGCAGAAGCGGCCTTAACTCCCTTAGGACCCTGAGAAATGGTTTCAGGGTCAGCAGAAGGGTTCTTGTATAAAAAACTGGTGGGAATCAGGAACCCTGTAATATCTATCAGGCTTAACAGGAGCAGGAGGAAAAGAGTCAGGGGTTAAGTTAGCCTCCAAAAAAGCATCATCCACAATATCCAAAACAGGAGGAATAGCCAGGGTCTATGTTGGGGGAGAAGAAGAAAATCCCTTAGTCTTTTCTTAGATTCCAAATACTCCTGTCCTTCCCAGTGGAAATGTTCCCTCATTTCATGCAAAGTTTCCCCAAAAGAGAAATCCTCAGGGGGAGAAGCTGAAGGAATGGATTCCTCAGCATCAGAATCCTCATAAGGAGGGAAAGAATATTCCTGGTCAGAAGAAGAAACTGAAGAAACAGAAGCCTGATCCGAGGAATCATAATAAACATCCTGCCTTGGCCTTTTATCTGGAGGGGGATGAGAACCCCTAATCATAGTAAGTAAATCCTCCGCCATCTTGAGTAACTGTTTCTGTGACTTGGGAGCTGGTTCAGAAGAGGCCTGTGTTGCAGTCTTTGATTTAGAAGGAGTCTTTGCCTTTGCCTTTATTAGAAGCTGAGTAGGCCTGAAAACCCCTTTGGAAGCCTGTACCTGCACAGCAGCTCCGGACCCATCTGAAGGAGCATTGTCCGAAGGTCCTGCAACAGAAATATTTAAAGGCCTGGTTGGCTCCTCATGAGAGTCCATTTCGGCCATCGGTTCTGAAATGGCCGACGACAGGGGCTGCAAAAGCGCCTCACTGATGACGGCTGAACCTGAAGCTGGCTTCGCTTGTGCGCTATCATCAGATTTGGACCTCGGAGGCCTGTCTTTATCCTTGCGATGTTTGTGAACTCCGGTAGCCGGAACCGTATCCGACGACATTTTGTAGTTAAAGTGTCTACCGAAGTAATGGAAAGCAAAATCGTACCTTCGTTTAATTGTACGTTGATTGAATCTAGCACAAAACTGACAACTAGCTACGTCGTGGTCAGGGCCTAAGCAAGGAATACAGTAAGAATGAAAATCCTTATGAGGTATTTGCTTCCCACATGAAATACAATTATTAACTTTTTCTGACATCGGACTGGAGCAAGAAAAAGTTTCCCCAATGGGGTACTTAGCTTTGAGTGGAGAAGTCAGTCTTCGGACTGAAGTCTATCAGAAAAAATCATCAGGAGTCAGCCGACCGGCATTTGCGAACTGCTATCACCGCACGGCAAGAAAGACTGGAGAAGATGGCGTCGGCTGTCAGCTTTGTACTCCTGGCGCTCTGACGTCAGGGAGTATGGTTGAACAGCCGACGCCGGACCCAGACTTTGGGATTCTGGCCAACCGAGGACTGCCTGCCGGCAGGGGAGAACCCTACAGTCATGACTGCAACAGTGAAACACGATGAACATCAGCTGCTTCCCAGGGATAGGCACAACATTCTGACACAACAGGGAAACCTTCCCTGTTCCCTCTCCCAGGACTGACAAGAGTGGCTCTCCCTTGTCGAATGAGGAGACCCCAACAACCACAGTGGATGTGGCTAACTCCAAGTCCATAGTGGCTGTAGGTGTTACACCAGAGGGATCCTGGGTAAAAGATGAATGGTCTGAGGTACAAAAGATGGCCACAGCAGTTATCCAACTGCAACTGAGTCAAACTGCTAGGCTGTTGTGGTGGCAAAGGCTGCTTGCCTACATTTTTTTTTTTGCGGCTGGAGAAGGAACAACTGTGGAACTGGTAGTCTTGCTCCATGGTCAAGCCAAAAATGGTGCCTCTTTCCCAGGGAGGATGATCAGCAATTCCTGATAAACACTACCTGTCCATAAAAGTTACTTTTTGACAGAAAAAATACAGAAGAAATCATTTTAAAGCACTATGCCATCCACACAAAAGAAAAATGAACTCAATTTCTCCACAGAAAAAATATTTTCAGTTACTTTACATTACTTTTTAGTTACAGTCTCCAGAGAGTCCATTAAAACACAACACTCAGCTTTAAAATAACTTTCCAGAAGCAGAAAGTAATAAAATCACAGGCCAACCCTTGATCCTCGAAAGCCTCAGAGGAACATACTCTGGCAGCAGTAAAGTTGTGAAGGGCTTTGCGGCAAAACTTATTCTTTTAGTCAGTTCAGCTTGAGCTGCTTGACAGTTTGGGCACTTGGAAGGCGCCTTCAAGTTTTGAAGTTGGCCAGCTGTTATATCCTTGGCATGATATAACCCATATAGCAAAGGCTACTGCAGCAGTGATCAATATGATGAACATCTCCAACTATGTTTTCATTTTGGATTGGGGTATTGTCTATACTGTGTTTTGAGGAAGTGAGCTCATTCTTTGCTATTGCAACAGCTCTTTCAGCCTCTTTGTAAGAAAACTAGTATTTCTTCTGAGCCTGGCCCATCTTTTCTATCATTGTTTTTCTTACACTCCTCCCTTCTTTTGATAACTTCCTGGACTTCTTCATTCCAGAACCAGCTCTCCTTATGTACCATATTTCCATACCTGGCTCGTATACATATCTGTTCTGTAGTCTTCACAAATGTTGCTTAGAGATGCTGCCATTCTTCTTTGACTCCAACTACTTCTTCTTCCTGTGCTGTTTGAGCCCTGAGTATTTCCTTGAACACTTGCATTTTCATTGCAGTTAACTTCTAGGTCTTCAGACTAGTATCTGTTGACCTTAGTGCCTTCTCAGACTACTGCCTGCATCTGACTGCTGTCACCACAGGGTTATGTTGTGGACTGACTGCTTCAGTGGGGGAGTAACTTTGCAATTCTGATTCTACTCAAGTATCCTCTCATTACTAGTAAAGTTTACCTGAGCTGCATGTTGGCCACTCTTGTATGAGTTCTTTGACTGTCTCTCTTGCTGGACATTATGTTGACATTTGCCAGTCAAAGTTATAGAATGCCCTCTCCTTTTTTTATTCCTGCTGTCCCATCCATGTGTACCCAGGCAATCCTAATTTCCTGTTCTGTCTATCCTGTTATGAGCATTCAGGTTCCCATTATTCACACCAACTCATGTCTTACTTTATCTAGTAGGTCAAGCAAGTGCGGTCTGAATGTACTTTTTCCACTATAACTCTCTTCTGAAGCATAAGGTGAGATTACGAATACCGCCCCGACTCTCTACTCCATAAATTCTAGAAAACTCCAGCTAAATCTATTAGTTAAGCAATAACCAACGACATGGGTGTGGTATATTGAAGATTTACTCACGGGTTGGTATGTTTTAACAAACACAACTGTGGGTAAAACCTTCAATATACCACACTGCAGAGTTATAAACAATGACATTATTTAAGAAATAAATTACTTACTTTTCTTAAATAATGTCATTGTAGGACGGCTCCGTGGTATTCTTTTGCATTTCTCTGATATCCCAGTACTGCACATGGGACTTTCATTCCCATGCTTAAGCAGTACATCAGTGCTGTGTGGCAGGTTCTGTGTATAGGGAGCAATTGAGAAGGGAAGATCTCCATTTTTTTTTTTTTTAATTAAGAAAAGAGATGAACACACTGAAGGTACGGGAGAGTGGGACATAGGAAATAAAAGGATAATCAGGTAAGTTTCTCAAGTTTTTCATAACGTACTTGATTATTATTTTATTTTTGTTTGTCCAGTCTCTTTCATTGGTTTCAAGTGTCTGGTTTTGTAACTTGCTTATTTATTTATTTTTTTTGTGAAATTTTTATGGCATATCTTTTTTCTTTTGGCTGTCCTGTCCAAACAATGCAATCTTGCCTCTCTTTTTGTCTCCAAACTGTGCAACTGTAATTTTTATGGCATATATTAATGGAAAAAAAGGCCAGGTGACCAGACCTTTTTCCATTTGTATACACTTAGATTTACAATGGGCATGCTGGTTGGGCTGACCAATCAGCGTGCTACTTTTCAAATATTAATAGATGGTCATTGTATAATTATCTAGTTTCTATTCACATCAACCACTCTTATCATAGACATTCACTTCGCCACTGAAGAAGAAAGTTCTCACACTCACTTTTCTGTTAACAGCAATGGTTGTAACAACTTTGGCAGTTCATCTACCTTGAAGACTAGTATTTGTCCTATACAAATATCCAGGATTCCTACTATACAACTTTCTAGCTTCCCCATGAAGTATAAAGAGAGTTGCTACAGCCTCCCCAACTACTTCAGCTGTAGGATGCAAAATTTCCCATGGCTTTTGTATTTTTACTTTATCTTTAGATGGTGAACATGCTACTCTCTTGTAGTTTCTCATATATTGTTTATTTTTCCTTCAGCGTTTTCTTTACTTTTCATGGATTTTCAGGTACCAGTAATTAAGTGAGTAATTTACATTTAACCTTCTGCCATTAACAACTGAGCTGTTGAGTGACTGGATCCTTGTGAAGGAATATTGTTCTCTTCTATAATATGAAATGAACACAGTCTTGGCTTTTCACACACTTTTGATAATTGTTTTTACTTGTCCATTTTACTGTGGAGAGTGGGAACATGACATTAACATGTTTGAATTCCCACTCGTGCAAATCTTCAAAATGTTTGACCTTCATTCAGTGGACCTTTGTAAAGACAGCAACATCAGGTTTCGACTCCCAAGAATATATTCTTCAATACTGCAATTACACTGATACTTGTGTCTCTCTCTCTCATTATTATTCCAGGGACCCAGAAGTAATCTACACGTATGACAAGACAACATATTACATGTATGACGTACAAGAGAATTTAAGTACCTTTATCTGCACTTTTTTTCAAATAATACAGTATTTAAATTGATTTAACTGTGTTGCAGGAATATTAACTGAACTGGAAGTTTTGACTCTGCTCTTCAGTTAGTGCCACTCACCCTCCCTGTTTTTGTTTTGGTGTTAATCTTACGGGCCTTGAAACTGCCCGCCCCTCTTGCAAATTTGTGTTTGGATACTCCTTCTGGGCCCATCTCATTTGCTCACTCAACTGAGTGCAGTGAGATCATATTCTGATTTCAGGCACTCCTACTGTGTACAGAGCGAGCATCTGGGAAACAGAAAAAAAATTTAAGCTTGTTTCCTGCCTTTCCTGTTAAGTGGTATAGACTGTTTGTAGGCTTCCGAGCCCTTCTGTGTTGGAGGGAAGCCTTCTAGCTTAGTTTTTTTTTCTTATAACTAGCCAGTTTTCTAGTTTCAGCACTCAAATCTGTTTCTTTGAACTCAACACTTGTTCAGAACTCATTGTAAGCACTACATAAGCTGCAAATTACTACAGCACTCAACTTTCCTCACTTATCTAGTGGTTTTAGTACTGAATAAATAAGCACTTATCCAGGCATGTCTAAGGGTCAGCTCCCAGTGATTTCTCCTGTCTACCTGATGAATCTGGGCATCTTAGGGCAATGAAGCAATTGCCTCATGTACACAGACAACCCTCTCCTCCTACCACCCAACACTACAACCTGTGAGAGATGCACTTATATAGCCAAACTGGAAGCAAAGCTCTCTTCATCCAAGACTGGACTAGACAGTCAAGAGGAGAAGGTAAACACTTGCACCACACCACACTAATCACATAGTCCCTCAAAACCTACACCACCAAAACACACACATAGAAACACAAAACACACACCTACATTCGCGGAGGCTCTCAATAAAAACCTGACCAAACATCAGGGACATCCAAAGCATAAACGCAATCAATCTCCACCCCCCGACCCAACCAAAATTACACATAGCCCACAAACTCAGTGTGCCACTCAACCACAGCCCATAAGGCATAAACAACGTACCCAACACTCTAGTCATAGGTGACTCTATAGTCAGGCACACTGATTTTCCACTCACTAGACTAAACAAGGAGAAAGTTGCTGTCAGCAGCCTGTCAGGTGCCAGGATCCGCCACATAACACATGCACTCAGGTCACTCCACAATAAGTACAAATATGACACTGTCATTGTCCATGTTGGTGTGAATGACCAGAGACGTACCTCCCTGGACTACATGAAAAGAGACATGGAGGAGCTCTCCGATCTTGTATCCCAGGCAGGTATGACCCTAACCCTGAGTAGCATCCTGCCATCACCCAGAATGATGCCACAGTACAAGGACAAAATGATTGACTTCAACAATTGGCTAAGCTTCTGGTGTCATTCTAAGGGGATCCAGTATTTGTCTGCCTGGGACGACATGATCGACAGTCCACGATGCTTTGCCAGAGATGGCCTGCACCTGTCACCCTTAGGATTCCAGATACTGGCTAAGGCTCTTGCCACCCCTATAGTGCCGTTTTTTAGGCAAGGTTCAAATGACAAATTCACCACCGTAACAGGTACAAGCAAGCAAAATCTGAGGGTAATGCTACTCAATGCTAGAAGTCTAAACCTCAAAATGCACTCACTCGAGGCACTCCTTAAAATGGAGAACATTAACATCTGTGCAGTGACAGAGACCTGGTTCAAAGCTCCAGAGAGCACCCCTGCATTACCAGGCTTCAATTCATACCACACCTTTCGGCCACCTAACCCAGAAAGAAGCACTAAAGGCGGAGGCGTGTCCATATTCATTAAGGATATCCACACCTCCAGGCTAGTTGCACAGCATAATGCATCCGAGATTATCCAAGTGCAACTAACTCTGGGCAAGACCGCAATCCAAACTGTAGCTTGCTACAGACCCCCCACCATGCCCCAGGATTCACACTCCTCATTTCTTGATACACTAGAAAGTATTACGGTACAACCCAACACCCTAATAATGGGCGATTTCAACTACCCCACCATTAACTGGGAAAACTACTCATGTACCAACTCTTTTGCTCAACGTTTTCTAGAATTCATAAATTCCAACGCCTTGGATCAACTTATTTACACCCCCACCAGGGGTAGCAATATCCTAGACCTGGTCATTACCAACATGGGAAACCAGTGTTCCACACCAGAGGTCAATTCCTCGTTAGTCAGATCCGACCACAAGCTAATCAGCCTAGACATCCACATCCCACCCCTAGCCCCAATTAGGGAAACCATCATAAAAAACTTCTCAAAAGCCAACTTCACATTTCTTAAGACAGAAGTGGCAAACTTCATGACACCCATGCAGACGGACAATAGAGGTATAACTGCCGAATCCTACACAAATGCACTTTATAAGCACTTACACGAGTGCATGGATCATGCTATCCCTAATAGAACCAAGATGTTATCCACCAAAAAAGGAAGCCAATCTGGTGGTCCTCTGCCATAAACAAACTCTACAACAGAAGAAAGAAACTGTTGCAAAAAAAGAGTAAAATCGCATGACTGGAGGAACTCCCTGGTCAACCTGAGTAAGAAGCTGAGATCCCTCATAAAATCCTTCAAAGCTAGTTACGAAAACAAAATTGCCACCGACTTTAAAGACAACCACAAAGCATTCTATAGCTATGTCAAGAATCTAAATGGGAACACTCAGATCTGCTCTGAGTTACAGCATAATGGCACTAAATATACAGAACCAACTGATATTGCCAACATCCTAGCAGATAGGTTCAGTGCTAACTTTACCCCCCTCTCACCCCCTAGAGGGCACATCTCTATACCGGAAGAATGCAAAGTTCCTATAATCACGACTGCACAGGTAAAAAACACACTCTCCAAAGCCAAGAAAACAGCATCCATGGGACCTGACAATATCCCAGGCTGTGTTCTCCACGAACTACAGAATGAACTGGCACCCTACCCAAGTACCATGTTCAATCATAGCCTCACCTCAGGCTTTGTACCCACTGAATGGCGCACCGCGACAGTTATCCCACTCCACAAAGGGGGAGCCACGACGGACCCCGGGAACTACCACCCCAATAGCCTGACAAGCCTGGTCTGCAAGGCCATGGAACGTATCATTGTGGAACTCATAAACAAAGACATTGGTAATCTCCAAACTCTGGACCCTACTCAGTTTGGATTTGTAAAAGGCAGATCATGTCTCCTAAACCTGACTGACTTCTTTGAAGCAGTCACCAAAGCCATAGATGAGGGTAAAATGGTTCACACAGCTTATCTAGATCTCGCCAAGGCTTTCGACACCATCCCCCACTCTGGAATTATAGATAAGCTCACTAAACTAGGTATAAATCCCTATGTCACAAGATGGGTTGCCAACTGGCTCACGGACAGAACCCAAACTGTGGAAGTAGCGGATTCCAAATCCGACATCAGACCAGTGACAAGTGGAGTACCACAGGGTTCAGTCCTGGGTCCTCTCCTGTTTGGTATCTACTTCTCTGAAGTGCAGGCCAACACAGAAGGTCTTTGGCTAACAAAGTCTGCAGATGACTGCAAACTAGGAGCCATAATCTAAACTCCTAACGATGTGGACAAACTACAAAAGGGCCTCACTGAGACAGATACCTGGTGTCAAAGCCATGGCCTGAAGCTCAGTGCCAAAAAGTGTATTGTCATCCCCTTTGGTAAAAACTTGTACCCATGAACTACCACATAGCTGGTAGTCTACTTAATGCCGAAAATGTGATGAGACCTTGGGACACAGGTGGACAGTAGTCTCTCCTTTGATAATCACATCGCCACAGTGGTCAGGAAATCCTTCTACATGGCTCATCTCATCACAAAAGGATTCTCATCCAGAAAAAAAGAGGTCATTGCTCCCCTCCACTCATCACTAATTAGACCCGTTATAGAGTACAATGCCCCTTTTGGTATGTACCTCGCAAGACATCTACAACAACTGGAAAGACCACAGAAATACCTCACAAAGAGGATTACTGGCCTCAAACAGATGCCCAATGCAGACAGTCTCAAAAAACTACAGCTTTACTCCGTCACATATCGCCTACTCAGGGGCGATATCTGCCTAGCATACAAAGCTATGTCAAACCCAGCATGCTCCACTTAAAGAAATCCCAATCCCTCCGAGCTACATGGTCTAGGGACCTTAACCTTGTCACCACAATAAACAGAACATGCTGGAGGGATAGATTCCTGTCCCAGAGACTTCCCATACTCTGGAACAGACTACCTATGTCAAACAGAGCTCCTCATTAGCACTCTTCAACAAAAATCTTGTTGATTGGATGGGAAATGGGAAATTCACCCCGGGGATCACTTCTGTGGCTCTGTCGACAGGGGCACAGGAAAATAATTTTCTTGGGTGGCGAAAGCCAGGGTACATTTTTTGGCTAGGCTTGTATGGGCCCTAGGGCCGATAGCCTAGTACCTACCTATGATAAGATCAAAACTTCCTTAAAGTGAAACAAACCAGTATGTACTTGACTCCATAACAAAATCACAGGAATGTATGACTATAATAATAACCCACGCCTGGGTGTGGGTAATGCTGGATTTACCCACGGCTGGTGTGATTTGGTTGCGAGGCGAAGACCGAGTGGCCAAACAAAGACAACCGTGGGTAAATCCAGCATTACCCACACCCAGAAGTGGGTTATTGCTGTTATACAATGACATTATTTAAGAAAAAAAATAATTACTTTTCTTAAATAATGGCATTGTATAATGCCTCCTTGCTGCCCTTCCGCAGCTGTCTGGTATTCTGCGGCAGATCTGATGTACTGCGCATGCGTATGCTTAAGCAGTACATCAAAGCTGTGGGCAAAAGCAACAGAGAAAGCAAGATCTCTGTTGCTTTTTACAAACTGTCCAACTATGTTAAAGGAGTTTAACATAGCGAGACAGAGAAACTAAGAATCTCAGTTGCATTTTTTTAAAGCTGTCTCGCTATGTTAAACCCATTTAACATAATGGCACAGTTTTGAAAAAAGCAACGGAGAAAGCAAGATCTCCGTTGCTTTTTACAAAGCGTCTCGCTATGTTAAAGGAGTTTAACATAGCGACACAGCTTTAAAAAAAGCAACAGAGAATCTCTGTTGCTTTTTTTAAAGCTGTCTTGCTATGTTAAATCCATTTAACATAGCGAGACACCTTTAAAAAAAGGCAGCGGAGATGGGAAGATCTCAGTTACTTTTTTAAGCTGTCTCGCTATGTTAAAATCGTTTAACATAGCAAGACAGGTTGTAAAAAGCAACGGCGATCTTGCGTTCTCCGTTGCTGGAAAAAAGAGTTATACTAATGGAAAACGTCCGGGCAACCGGACCTTTTTCCATTACTATAACTCTGATTTACAACATGCACGCTGACCAATCAGCGTGCATGTTTTGGATTATTAATGGGGGGTCGTTGCATAATAGTAAATAACTATGAACTTATACCCAGGTAAATATCATCATTTCTTTCCTTGGGTTGCTCCTATAAAATAAAAGTACAGTTTTATACCTACCATAAATGTAGATGTTCGAAGATCCACATTGCTGCAGTCCTTACTTATTGGTAGTCCGCTGTCCTCGGTCGGCCCGAATACCAAAGTATTAGGCTGACGTCGGTCATGGGCGCCTAGATCTGACATCAGAGCGTCAGGGTATAAAGGCGCATGACCGACGTCATATCCTCAGTCTTTTCTTGCCCCAGATGTCAGAAGGCCAAGCCAGAAAGGCCACAGCCAAAAACAGAATACCTCCCAAAAACATGCCCAACAACAACCATCACCCAAAGCATAGCACCAAGTCAAACTACAGTGGGGAAGGAGGGAGGGTAAATTGGACTGCAGCAATGTGGATCTTCGAACATCTACATTTATGGTAGGTACAAAACTGTACTATGTTCTTCATCTCACATTGCTGCAGTCCTTACTTATGGGTAGAATCCCAAAGCAACGGGAAAGGGAGGATGGTAAAAATCATAAAGCATTAGGGGCCGCTAAAATGCCCTGTAAAATAGCAGTGGCAAATCCAGCCCTAGACTTAGAATAAAGAGGAAGGTGGTAATGTTTAGAAAAGGTATGCACTGAACTCCAAGTAGCTGCCTCCAAAATGTCTTTTGTAGCTACCCCCCTTAGAAAGGCCGTAGAAGTAGCCCTAGTGGAATGAGGCCTGATTCCAGCAGGAATCTCCTTACCATGATGAGAATAACAGAAAGAAATACAAAACCCAATCCATTTAGAAATAGTTTGTTTTGAAACAGGTTTACCCTGTGAACCCAAAGCAAAAGAAACAAACAATTGCTGAGACTGTCTGAACTCCTTGGTTCTGCTCAAATAATAATGCAACTGCCTGTGAATATCCAAAGTATGCAAAATTTTCTCCCTTTATTTTGGGGGTTTGCATAAAAAGTAGGCAAATGAATAGTTTGATTTAAGGCCACACTAGAAACCACTTTAGGCATAAAGGAAGGGTTAGTACGCAAAGATACCCTATCCTTATGAAAAATCAGGAAAGGCTCCACTGCCATGAGGGCCTGTAATTCAGAAACCCTTCTTGCAGAGGTAATGGCCAACAAAAAAGCAGTTTTCCATGACAAATACTTTAACTCGGCAGTAGCTGCAGGCTCAAAAGGTTGTAGAGTAAGTTTTTCCAACACAAAATTGAGATCCCAAGCAGGAGTAGGAGCTCTACGTGGGGTCTTATATTCTTTGCCCTCTAAGAAATTGATTAAACCAAGGATGAGAGAATAAAGGAGGGTCACAATCATAGTGAGCAGAAATGGCTGCAGTATGGACCTTTATTGAGGAGAAAGACAAACCCTTGTCCAATAACTCAGTAAGATATTGAAGAGCAACACTTAAATCAGGTTTGGAGACATCAAAGTCCTTTCCTTTGCTCCAAATAAAAAATCTCCTCCATTTATCAGCGTAAACCTTCCTGGTACTAGGCCTCCTGGCCTCCAAAATAACATTCAAAACTTGTTGTGGAAGCTGAGACCCTCCAGAGCCTAAAACAGAATATGCCAGGCTGTTAGATGCAGAGACTGAATCTTGACATTGAGGAAGTGACTGTCCTCTTGAGACAAAAGGTGCTGAATCAAAGGCAGAGGCCATGGAGGCTCTCGTACTAAACTCCTCAGTAGTGGGTACCAGTGTTGTCGAGGCCAATCCGGTGCTATCAAAATCATGGTTGGCTTGTCTTGTCTGGCCTTCAAAAGTACCTTGGGAAGAAGAGGCAGAGGTGGAAAGGCATATACATGCAGATTGTTCCAACTGAATGATAGAGCGTCCACCTTCTAAGCTGTGTGATGAAACATTTTTGTGCAAAACTTTGGCAACTGGTAATTTAGTGGAGAAGCGAACAGATCTATGTCTGGAGTTCCCCATAACACTGTCAACTGTTGAAATACATGAGGATCCAATTTCCACTCGTGAGGATCCACTATTTGTCTGCTCAATACATCTGCTAAGGAGTTCTGTGCTCCTGGTAGAAACCTTGCCTGAAGATTGAGGTGTAGATTGAGAGCAGTTTCCCACAGAATCATCGCTTGCCTGCAAAGAGGGTAAGAATGGGTTCCCCCTGCTTGTTGATGTACCACATGACAGTAGTGTTGTCTGTTTGAATCAACACCTGCCCTGGGTGAAGTAAATCTTTGAAAGCCATCAATGCAAACTGGACTGCTAACATTTCCTTCAAGTTGATATGCAAATGTTGGAGTTTGACAGGCCACGTGTTTTGCACCCATTTTCCATTGAGGTGTGCTCCCCAAGCCTTGTCCGAGGCATCTGTCGTTAGAATCTGACTCGCCTCTGGCGGGTCACAGAGAGTCCCTTGTTTCGGTGACATTCCTGAGCCCACCACAAACCTCCTTCTGAATGCAAGGTATTATCTGAATGACAGTGTCTAGATCTTGGCAGTGCTGTGTCCATACATTTTTGAGATACCATTGAAGCTTCCTCATATGCAATTTGGCATTGGGAAGCACCAGAATACAAGATGCCATGAACCCCAAGGCTTGAAGGACTGTCCTTGCAGTCAGCCTGGACCGTAGAGACATTTGATGGAAATAAAGAGATAGGCTTCTTTGTTTGTCCGGGGTCAAAAAGGCCATCTGGGAAGCTGTATTCAGTCTCACACCCAGAAAGCACATGTCCTGAGAGGGTACTAGACTGGACTTTGTTTCGTTCACAGTATACCCTAGGCATCTTAACACTGCCATCACATACTGTAGATGATGAAGAAGTTCGTCCTTTTCTTGTGCAATAATCAGGCAGTCGTCCAAATAAGGATAAATCTGTATTCCTCTTAGTCTGAAAAATGCTATCACTGGAGCCAGAACCTTTGTGAACACTCTGGGCAGTAGATAAGCCAAAGGGCAATGCAGAGAATTGATAATGTAAATTTCCAGCCGAAAACGCAGGTACCTCCTGCAACTGGGCCTGATAGGAACATGAAGGTAAGCCTCTTTGAGATCCAGAGTAACCATCCAGTGATCTTTTCCCAACAGAGGTAAAAGTTGTTGTAAAGTCAGCATCTTGAACTTTGGAATGTCCAGGTAAGTGTTGAGGATAGATAAATCCAAAATTGGTCTCCACGTGTTCCCTTTCTTCGGAACTAGAAACAGGTGAGAATAAAATCCTAGGCCCATTTCTGACAGAGGAACTGGCTGTATAGCTCCTATTTGAAGAAGTAAAGAAATTTGTCTGTGAGCCTCTATCCTTTGCCGAGGAGGGACGTCTGGCATGCCTTTGAAAGGAGGCATGGTATGGAAATAGAACTTGTAACCTCGGTTTATAATGTTCAATACCCATTTGTCCTGGGTGACTAAATGCCAATTTTGCTTGAAAAGAGCCAACTTTCCTCCCAAAGGAGCTGCCAGGCAAGAAGAATCTGGCAGCTGAAAATGCAGGTCATTGGGCCTGTTTACGAAAGGACTGGCCCCTGCCCTCACCAGCAGATTGAGCAGGCGAACTCCATTGTCTCGGCCTGAAGGTACTCTGAGCTCTGCCCCTACCACGCCTAGATCTACCCCTAGACTGAGAATCAGAAGAAGGGTACGTCCACCCCTTAGTAGGCCAATTTCTACTAAACTTTGGAGGTTGTACCTGCAAAAATCTTTAACAGTCTGCATAGACTTAGCCTTGTCTTCCATTTTCTTTAAGACTGACTCCACAGGAGGACCAAACAAAACTTCAGACTGTAAAGGGGCATCCAGAATTCTAGACTTAACATGCTCAGACAAATTCTGATCCTTAAGCCAGGCGTGCCTAAGAATAACTGAACCAGTGGCAGCCACTCTAGAAGAAGCCTGTAAAGCATCAAAACCACATTGCAAAGAGTGCTTACCCACCTGTTCAGAAACATGCACTAAATCCTGCAGTTCTTTACACTCTATGCCCTCTGCCAAAGCATCCACTTTAGATCTTAGCTGAGAAAGGAGGAAATTCTGATACTTCAACATATGAAACTGGCAGTTCAAAGCTCTCATTGCTAAAGTAGAAGAGGTATACACCTTCTTACCCCATCTATCCAAAGCTCTAGCTTCCTTATCCAGAGGAACCGGATTCTTAACAACAGAGGCTCTAACACCCTTAGGCCCCTGACTAATAGTTTCTGGGTCCGCCCTAGGACTCTTATACAGATATTTATGAGCCTCAGGCACCCTGTAATACCTGTCCGGTTTAACTGGGGCAGGAGGCACAGAATCTGGATTAAGAGAAGCTTCCGAGAAAACATCTGAAACAACATCCAAAACCGGAGGTATAGCTAAGGGTCTATGCTGTGGTAAAAACAAGAACTCCCTAAGTCTCTTCCATGAATCAGAGTAATCCTGTCCCTCCCACTTAAAATGCTCCCTCATGGAATGCAGAGTTTCTGACAATGAAAAATCCTCTGGAGGAGAAGCAGAGGGAGTGGAATCCTCTGCATCAGAATCAGAATAAGGAGGGAAATCTTGAATGTCTTCAGCAGAAGACTCTGAATCATCTGAGGCCTGCTCCAAACTTTCCAACTCTGGCTCCATCCTGGGCCTCTTATCAGGAGGGGGCATAGAACCTCTAATTAAAGTAATCAAATCCTCTGCCATTTTAAGCATGTGCTTTTTAGGCACAGACCCTGAAGAACCAGAACTGACACCAGAGGAAGGCAAGACAGACCTGCCCTTAGAAGGAGCCTTAGAAACAGTAGCAGAAGGCCTAACCACCTTAGGCATAGAAGGGAGAATAGTAACCTGAGAGGCCCCTTCAGCCTGACCTGCCTCCTGAGAGGCCACATCCTGTAAAATCAAAGTTTCCCCCTGGGACTCAACAGAAACTTCAGCCGGATCCACCTGTTCAGCTGTAGCTTCTAAAGGTCCGGCGTCTGAAACGGACGAATCATCCTGCCTAGGCTTTAAAGATTTGTCTTTGCGCTTCTTAGTAGAAGCAGGCGTCGGAACATCCGACGGCATATTATAATTACACCTCTTGCCAAAGACTAATCTAGCGCAATCTAAGCTCTGTTTTATAGTGCGCTTATTAAACCTAGCACAAAACCGACACCCAACTACGTGCTCCGGTCCCAAACAAGGAATACAAAGCGAGTGGTAATCCCTATGCGGTATCTGTTTCCCACAAGAAATACAATTATTCACTTTTTCTGACATCCGGTAAGTAACTGAGGCAAGAAAAACAAAAATATTCTACGGGTACTTAGCCCAACTTGGTATCGGTCTGAAACTCCGAAAACGAAAAATTTCAGAACGCCGAATGGCACTTGCAACGCTGCTTCTGCATCGGACCATGCGGCAAAAAAGACTGAGGATATGACGTCGGTCATGCGCCTTTATACCCTGACGCTCGGATGTCAGATCTAGGTGCCCATGACTGACGTCAGCCTAATACTTTGGTATTCGGGCCGACCGAGGACAGCGGACTACCCATAAGTAAGGACTGCAGCAATGTGAGATGAAGAACATCTACATGGGGCATCACTCTATTATTCAGTCTCCTTCTGGCAACATTCACGGCCTATACATTTTATCGCTTTATCTTTCTTTGCACTTTATTATTCCAGCATGAGCATGTGATTCACATACAGTTTTATATATCTGTCTTCACAGTTGAATGGAAGTTATTTACCTTCTCTTGAAACAAAAATAGGACGGAATTTCCTTCCTTACTGCTAATTTTTTTGTTCAGGCCAACCTTTTAAGGATTATTTCAGTAAATGTACTTCTAAATCAGTACTTTGTTCTATGTGGAGTGAAAGACAGTTCCATAGAAGTAGCATTCTATGTGATACAAACCTATTCATCCAACATATTCTATTTACGTCGCAAAAGAAATCAAGATCCCTTAAATAGGGTATTTGTGATACCACTGAACTTGTGAATGTACAATTGGTCTGGCAGAAAAGGGTCTGTTGAAGCTGTATAAGAAGACAGACTGCCTTTTTGTAGCCTATATAACACTGAGAAGAGGGACAAGACTGAGATGGTCTGCATAGTTTTTATGATTTAGGAACTTGATTTTTTTTTTTTTTTTTTTATTTAGAGAGAAAGCCTTGTGATCATTCCAGTTATGACAAGTGTTTGGCAAGGTATATACCAAAAGGGATAATAATAATCTGGCTAATGAGTGCGAAGTACAATTACATCCTTGGATCAGGACCCCATACTTAAAAGTTATGCAATGAAAAAGGATTTCCTTACAATACTGGATATGGTGATTAATGGACAATTTTTGTCAATACAGGGATCCCCTGACTAAAGGATCGATTTTCAGGGGTATGTTGTCAATCTGACAGTTACAAGGAGAGTTGTGCTTGCCACAGGATAGGATTATACACTTCTTGGTACTTAGGCTTGCTCCATGGTTTTGACAACAGATATATATGTAAATGGGAAATGAGACACAGTTGACCCACCATAAGAACTTGCAGCTCAGTTACTTTTTCTTGCAGAGGACACAGCAATAAGAGACTGTCTTCCATGTTAAGATCCTCCAGTTAGCCTGATGACTTGGTTCAAATAGAGCAAAAGTTATTTTTTGTAACACATAGTTAAGATCCCGAGAAGGAGCCATCTGTTTTCTAGGTGGTTTCTTGTGCAGCACTGCTTTCAAAACACTTCCACATGAGACTATATGGAAAAAGGGACATCCATGGGCAGACATGCTGAAATGGCTGACAAATGAGCCCTGATGGAAGAGCAAGACAGGCCATATGATAGTAACTTACACAAATAATACAAAACCACAAACACTAGCCCTGAATGGGTGTTGATTATTTTGCTGGCACCATCTAAAAACCTTCAACATTATGTACGAGTTCTAAGTAGCAGCTTTTCTTGTCTCCATTAACACCTGCTGAACATCCTCAGAAAAAAAGATGCCTAAATGGTATTAAGATCCTATCATCCAAGCAGTTAGTTGCAGATGTCTGTGGTTAGGGACTATCAAACACTCCTGGTTTTATGTGAATAAATCCAGTCTGAGGAAGGTTGAAAAAAAAAACCACTGTTGCCTGAGCCAGAAGGGATTCACCACAATGATCTTTGGGAGTCATTCTGAATCTTCAAAAGTAGCCTGGATATTAATGGAAAGGAAAAAGAGAGTTACAGAAACATTCCTGTCCAAGGAAAAATAAAGGCATCTGTCTTCCAGACCTTCTTGCATGAAGTTCTGGAGCAGAATGTTGACAACTGATTGTTTTGAGAGGAAGCAAAAAAGATCTACCAGAGGTGTTTCCCACAGATGGATCAAATATTGTAGAGCTCCCCGGATTCAGCTTTCATTCATAAGGTCTCTCCTGGTCCTGCTCAGTTTGCTCTAACTGAATGAAGGATACTTGTAGAGTTTGTGCTGAAAAGTTACATTATAGGCCATCATGGCTAGTATGCCAAAAAGGGAAGAACTGGACCCCCCCCCATGCTTGTTTAAATATCACATCATAGTGGTGGTGTTTGTAAACAGCTGTAGAGGTCACAGAAATTAAAGGTGATTTAGAGAGTTGACAGTATTTATGAGAGCCAACAGTTCTTTCATGTTGATGTGTTTTGGTCCGTTATATTTTTTCTTCCAAAGACCCTGTGCTTTTATCCGCACAGACACTGCTCCCAAAGCAAAGTCTGAGACATATGTAGTGACAACTGTGCTACAGCAACAGAGAATGGGAGACCTGGATTTTGAGACATTGGGGTTCTCCACCACATAATTTCCCTTTTCAGAAATCCTAGAATTGGAACTTGAAATCTCAAGGGATGTTGGTGCAGGGACCATACAGATCTTAGTACCACTGTGACTTTTCATGTGGAGTCTAGCAAAAGGTATCATGAGTATTACTAATGCCACGAGACTCAGAAGTCCAAGAGGAAAACTGCATGACTAAATCTAATTACAGATCCATTTTGTCTTATGAAAGAAGTGTCCAGCAGATCCCCTAGAAAAATAATCCAGTGAGGAGGAGTCAGAAATGATTTATGAATGTTTTCTTGAAACACTGGCCTGTGCAGGAGATCCCTTGCTCAGCTGAGGGATTCCTGACACTTTGAAAAAAAGACTCTGCAAAGATAAACGAGCCACCTTAAGAAAAACGTGAGTAGCCTGCAGTCGGCAGTAGGCAACCACAGGAGTTAGATACTTTGTGAACACCCTTGAAACAGTAGGTAGCCAAAGGGTAAAAAGCAGAGAATTGAGAATGTCATGCACACATACAAAACCTTTAGAAACTCCTGAAATGTGGTTCTACAGAAATGTGATGGCATGCAGCTCTTAAATATAAGTTTTCTAGGAAACTCAAACAGGGAATAACAGGTAAAAAGTTGTGACGTGACAGCATTTTGAATCTGGTTCAAAAAGTAAAGGTCCAAAACTGGTCTCCTCGAAGCCTCTATTTGGCACTAGAAATGCCCTTGAATAAAATCCTTCACCGGAGGAGAAGAAACAGATTCTATCACCCCCTGAGCCAACAGATGTTGGATAACAGGAGAGAAAAGAGGAGTCTGGTCTGGTGGATAAGGAGGAATCCCTGAAAAGGGGGGGGGGCAGACCTCCACTGTCTTCTGTAGCCTTGATGGATTATTCTCCAGACCCATCGGTCAATAACAATCTGCTGCAAAACAGTGAAATGGAGGTCTAACTTTCTGGAATGATCAACACACTGCCAGAGTGTGGGGGGGGGTCTTCATATAGGCATTCAAACTTATTAGACTGAACTTTGGGAGGGTCCTGTTTTCTTTTTGGAACTTCCCTGCCACTGCTTTTTAATTAGCTGCTTACCAGCACATTGCTGATACTGTTTATTTTGCCTTTTATTGAAATTAGATGAAGGAGCATAAAATCTCTTGGTAAACTTGAGGAAAAAGGGCTGAAAAATCTGTGAGGTCCATTGAATCACCCCCCCCCCCAATCACACATTTATTAATGGCCTCTGTAGCAGAAGTCCAAAATCTAGTTCTCTATCCAGGAAGAATTCAAAATTTCATTTTGACATCCTCTGGGAGGTTTTGTGAATGCTGCCAGGCAAAATTCCACATAAGAGTTTTAGTGGCAGCAGCCCTGGAAGTGGAATCAGTACAGTCATATGCACATTTTAATCAATGGGTAGTTACTTGACAAATCAAATCGCACAAAGTACAGTTTTCCTCACAAGTGGCAACATGTGCCAAAAGATTCCTCATATTCTTACAAGTGGCCAGGATAAACTTCAATATATGAGCCTGATAGCTGCAAATTCTAAAACAGGAGTTACAGAAGCATAAACATTTTTTCCAAACTAATCAAAAGCCTTCCCATCCTCTTCAGGTGGAGGGCAGTACTATTCACATAATATTTAGCAGCAGCTGGGTTTAGTAAAGCTATAGCTGCTGGGTCAGGTCTGGGATTAGTGTATAAAAACTTAAAAGACTGAGGAACCTTATAAAATTTGTTTTTGGGGGTAGAAGACTGCCTGCCAGGGAAACTGCAGGCTGTGACAAAATAATCCTTCAAAGAAGAAAGAACAGAAGGAACAAGTGTAGATTCAGGAAATTCCAGTTGTAATAAATAATATTTTCTAAGGGACTGAGAAACATCACTGTTATCCAACTGAAATAACTGATTCACTGTAGAAATAGCCTCAGAGAATGAATCTTTCACAAGGGACTATCTGAAGTCACACTCTCCTCAGAATCTGAATCAGAAATCTGTGGAGATATTACATAACTTGGCCTTTCACACTCCTTTTGTGATTTAAACTCTTAAAAAATGATTCTTCTTTTCCTGAAGAGATTCAATAAAATCAGCCAGATAAGAAGGGTCAAGAGCTTCCACTACATCTCAAGTAAAGCCCAGTAAAATACTCCTGTCCAGCATCACTGAGGCAGGAGAAGAGATACGTTTAGTCTTTTGTTTCTTTTTGACAGGAATTCCTTAAGAAAAATACCCAGAATTACCAGCAATCACCTCCCCATGGATGGGTGCAACTTAAGAGTGGCTCTGCACTTCTGCATCAAAGACAAGTGTGTTACCTGGATATTGGAGGACATGGTAGTAGTACATGAAGGAACATTACTTTCCAAAGGGAATGAAAATGCATCTGTTTTCCAAGCTTGCTTGCAGGGAGCCCTGGAACAAAATTTGCTCAGTTGCCTGCTTTGAAAGAAGGGAAGCAGATCTGAGGACTCCCAAGCAAATGGATCATATCCTGAAGACCCTCTTGTTCAATTTCTATTCATGAGAATCTGTCCTGGTCCTACTCAAATTATTTGCCATTATATTTACTCTGACAGAATGTAAAATGCTTGGAGGGTTAAGGAAGAGCCAACTCCTAAGCCATCACTGCCATCTTGCATAGGGAGTATGACCTTGTACCTCCCTGCTTATTTACCACGACTGTGGTATTGACGGTAATCACTTGAAGAGGTCCTGGGGACCACAGGGGGTAGAGAGATTTCAAGGCATGGATTACAGCCAATATCTCCTTTAGGATGATATGCTTTGATCTACCTGAAGGACTTTTACACCCATAGAAACTGCTCCCCAAGCAAAATTTAACATATCTGCTGACAGACTGGCTTGGGGTGTGAAGAGTGAAGGGGCAACCTGGGTTCAGATGAACTGGTGGTCTCTGCCAATGCAGTTCCCTTTTTATAAAGCCCAAAACTATAAATTATACTTCAGGGAGTATAAATTATGGGTCCATGCATTTTTTAGCATCCATTGCATCTTTCTCATGTGTAATCTGGCTACAGGAAGCGTGATAATCCTAGGATCTTAGAAATTCTCTTGCAGAGGTCTAAGACTGATATGAAAAACGTAGGAAAAATTACAGATAAAAATACATATATTATTTTGTCAAAAAGGCCTTTAGAAGAGCTCTACAAGGGAACACAGAAGCACAATCATGCAAGACAAATCTGGGATGATTTTATAATATATATCCAGAAGCCTAAACTGGTCAAAAGAGACAACCCAAGTTAATGACACTTGGCATCTGGAAGAAGACTCTGCAAAGACAAGCAAGTCATTCGAACAAGGAAAGATGTGAATGCCATTTGGTCTGCAAAAAACTATGACTAGGGCAAGGCACTTTGTGAATATGCTTGGAGCTGTAGATAGACCAAAGGGAAATGCAGAGAACTGATAATGTGACCCAGACATAGAGAACCACAGACATTTCCTGAATAATCATCTTTTAGAGCTGGTTACAGAGTAACCTGTGTGAGGGATGAGGGGTATCAGGTTCTGTAAAATCAACATTATGAACTTTGGAACTTTCTCATACAGAATGAAAAATGAGAAATCTAGTACTGCTTTCCAAGAGGCCTCTTTCTTTGGTCAGATACACATTCTGGTGCCTTTGCCCCGTTGATTTATAAGAAAGTACAGTTGTGTAAAATCTTACCATAATGGTATATGTCCTTCCCTTCACTGTGGCAGTATTCATAATGTTAGGAATTCCCTACCTAGGGCAGCCCAACATCCAGACAGTACACCAAAGCCTTAGGTTGCTTTAAGGTACACCGTACGTCACAGGTATGCTCTTCGAGTAGTGTGCGACATAAAGGTGACGTCCAGATGTACCATCCTCAGAAGTGAAAGCCCCATTATGAAGGACAGTCCAAGGAAAACCAAGAGGTAACCAGTACAACCAGAAGAGAAATGGACCAGAGGGAGGAGGGAGGGAATGAATACTGCAACAATGAAGGGAAGGATATCTACAGTTATGGTAAGATTTGACACAACAGTACTATATCCTTCCATATCACTGTTGCAGTATTCATGAAGTTAGGGAGAGTGCCAAAGTTCAGGAAGAAACCTTGGAGGAGGAGGAGGAGGAAATACCAGCCAAACTCTAGGAAGCCATGAAGGATGGCCTTAACACCAGCTCTGGCTCTGAAGATTCCATCCGACTTGTAGTGTTTGGTAAAAGTATGCATAGAAATTCAGCTAGCTGCCTCAAGAATAGAGTTAGTATCCAAACCCTTGAAAAAAGCATCAAAAGAAGCCACAGCTCTAGTGAAATGAGCCATAACAGAAAAAGGACAGCTCTTACCATGAAAGGAGTAACAAAAGGAAATAGCTTTAGAGATCTAAGAAGAAATAGTTCAGTTGGATGCAGCTAATCCTAGGGACCTAGGATGAAAAGAAACAAACAGCTGATCAGATATTCTAATAGTCTTAGTCTTACCCAAATAATATCCGAATTGTCTATGCACATCCAATGTGTGCAGTAGGGACAACTCATTAACCACTTTGGACATAAAAGATTAGTACGCAAGAACACCCTGTCCTTATGAAACACCAAAAAGGAGGACAAGCTATAAGGAGTTGAAGTTCAGACACATGTATGGCAGAAGAAAGGGCCAACAAAAGTACAGTCTTCCAAGAGCAACGTTGCATGGAAGCTAAAGCAACAGACTCAAAAGGAACCAGAGTCAATTTTTCCAAAACAAAATTAAGATCCCAGGGAGGAGGAACATGCTTCCTGGGAGGCCTAATATGAAGGGATGACTTTTAAGAATGGTTTAGCCTCAAATCTAGAAGCTAAAGGAGATGAAGGCAGGCAAGCACAGATAGCCGACAAGTGGGCATTAACAGAAGAATAAGTCAACCCAGCATCAAGCAAGTCACACAAATAAGAAAGAGCCAAAGGAACATTCACAGAAAGAGGATCCAGGTTACGAAGGCGATACCAAACAGAAAACCTCCTCCATTTGGATAAGTAGGATTTCCTAGTATTGGATTTCCTGGCTTCATGCTGGACCCTAAGCACATCCTCAGAAAAAAGGTGTCTATTCTATGTGGAACCAAAATCCTATCACCCGCAGTGTTAGTTGAAGAGTAGGCAGGTGGGGATGGGTGAGAGTTCACTTATCTTGAGTGAGTAGATCCACCCTGTACGGTAACTTCTGATGATTACCCTTGGCTAAATGCAGAAGAAGGAACCAATGCTGTCTCAGTCAAAAGGGAGTCACCAATAAGATTTTGGGAGTGCCCTGTTGAAATTTGAACAGGACTTATGGAATGAGAGGAAGGGGAGGGAAAGCATAAAGAAATATCCTCTTCCAAGAAAAAGAGTGGGTGTCCACCTTCCATAGCAGAGTATCTGGGACGCTGGCACAAAATAGAAGAAGCTGTCTGTTAAGAGGGGAAGCAAAAAGATCTACTTGAGGAGTACCCCACTGGTGAACAATGTCCAGAACGTATACCTGTGAAGCATCCATTCATGGGATTGAGTTAAAGGCCTGCTCAAAGTGTCTGCCACAATCTTTTGACCTGAGGGAATCTAAACTGCCTTAAGAGTCACTTGATACTGCACAGCAAGATCCCATACCAGGAATGCCAACCGGCAAAGAAGATAAGATCCTGTTCCCCCCTGTTTGTTTACATACCGCATTACTGTGGCATTGTCTGTAAATACCCTGCAAAGTCCTGGGGATTAGAGGATGAAAAGCCTGAAGAGCCAGAAGAAGAGCTCTCATCTCTTTGACATTGATGTGTTCCTTTTGTTGAAGAGGTGACCATACCCCCTGCACCTTTAGGGAGCCAAAACTTGCTCCCTATTCCAGGTGTGAAGCATCTGTGAACAGCTCCTGAGAGGGAAGAGGGGGATAAAAAAGGAGCCCTAGATTTAGAGACAACTGCTGGATCCACCAGTGAAGTTCTTTCTTGAGGCAAGCTAGAAGAGGAACTACAAATTCTAGGAGATGTGTATGTTGAAGCCAAACTGATGTCAGGAACCACTGAAACTTCCCCATGTGGAGTTTGGCCACAGGAGGAATAGAGATGGTGAATGCCATGAATCCCAGAGCTCTCAGAAACTCCCTGGCTGTAATGGAGGCCAGAGGAATAAGAGTTTGGAAGAGGGAAATGAAAGTTAAGGCCTTGGGAGGAGGCAGGGATGCCAGCATCAGCACAGTCTGAAACTGCAACCTAGAAAAACACGATCCTGAGAAGAAGTCAGAAAAGACTTTTTGAAGTTTGTTGTGAACCCCATGTTCTTTAGAAGGGAAATGGCAAAATGAAGATTTTGCAACAGGATATCTGGAGAGAATGCCTGAAACAGCAGGTTGTCCAAGTAGGAAAATATGTGGCTCCCGTAAAGCCTGCAAAGCAATCACAGGAGCAAGGCATTTGGTGAATACCCTTGGGGTAGGAGAAAGGTCAAAGGGCAAAGCAGAGAACTGAAAATGCCAGGAAGCAACAGAAAAATGCAAAACCTTCCCAACTTCCAAAAAGGGGGATAGATCTTTGTGACCAAAGGAAAACTAACTTGGGGAAAGTACAGTTTTGTACCTACCATAAATGTAGATGTCCGATAGATATGCAACTGCAGTCCTGACATATGGGTTGTCCTGCCTCAGGCAGCCCTTCGGTCAGCCGGATTCCAAAGTCTGGGTCCGGCGTCGGCTGATGTCGCCTCTTCCCCGACGTCAGAGCGTCTGGGGTATAAAAGCATCAGCCGACACCATCTTCTTCAGTGTTTCTTGCCCCAGATGCCAGGTGCCCTCCAAGGAAGGCTAAATTTAGAGAATGGATAAAATTCCAGACATGAACAGTAATAAACAGATACACCATAAATGCTATCCCCAGCTAAGTTGGAAAAGGGGTAGTGGACCCAAAAAAGTAATTACAGAGGGGTAGGAGGGAGGGTAAACCTGACTGCAGTTGCATATCTATCGGACATCTACATTTATGGTAGGTACAAAACTGTACTATGTCCTTCAAGAATGCAACTGCAGTCCTGACATATGGGTTGAATACCATAGCCAAGCTGGGGGTGGTAGGATCTAAGGAAAAGATGGTGTAGCTAAAATGCCCTGCAGGACTGCCGAAGCAAAGCCTGCACGGGATCTGGAGTATAAAGGCAGGTTGTAGTGTTTGGAAAATGTATGCACGGAGCTCCATGTAGCAGCTTCTAGAATGTCCTTTGTAGCCACCCCTCTTAGAAAAGCTGTGGAGGTGGCTATAGCTCTGGTGGAGTGTGGCCTGATATTGGCTGGCACACCTTTTCCATGGAAAGAGTAACAGAATCTGATGCAGTGTCCAATCCATTTTGATATTGTTTGTTTGGAAATTGCCTTTCCTTGCACTCCAGCAGCGTAAGCTACAAATAATTGGCCAGACTTTCTGTTGGCCTTTGTTCTGTCCAAGTAGTAGCGTAATTGCCTGTGTATGTCCAAAGTGTGCAGCAGCTTTTCTCCTTTATTTTGAGGATTGGGAAAGAAAGTAGGCAGGTGAATTGCTTGATTAGGAGACACCCTGGATATCACTTTTGGCATGAATGAAGGATTGGTTCTTAAAGAAACTCTGTCCTGATGAAAAATGAGAAATGGAGGTACTGCCATGAGGGCCTGTATCTCTGAGACTCTCCTTGCTGAGGTAACTGCCAACAGGAAAACTGTTTTCCAGGAGAGAAATTGCATTTCTGAAGATGCTGCTGGCTCAAAAGGAGGAAGAGTTAATTTTTCCAAGACGAAGTTGAGGTCCCATGCAGGCACTGGTGGTTTTCTGGGAGGTTTGATATTCTTTATCCCTCTTAGAAACTGTCTTAGCAAAGGATGTGAAAACACAGGTGGATCACAGTTGTATTTTGCTGAGATTGCTGAAGCGTGTATTTTTATGGAAGAATATGAAAGGCCACTAAGAAGCATTTCTGCCAAGTATTCTAGTGTCTGTGGTATGCTCATTACTGATGCATCCTGACCCTTGTTGGCATTCCAGATGATGAATCTCTTCCATTTGGCTGAATACGTTTTTCTGGTGGAAGGTCTGCGTGCTTCCAGTAAGATCTCTTGAACTTTTTTGGAGAGAGAGCTATGGGTAGAAGTCATGGAACCCTCCAAGCTGTCAGCTGCAATGTTTGCAGGGTGGGATGAACAGTCCTGTAATTGTGCTGAGTTAGAAGCAGAGGCCATTGAGGCAGGGGCCACGGCTTGGTGAAGACATGCTCCTTAGTAATGGATACCAGTGCTGCCTTGGCCAGTCTGGAGCTATCAAAATGCCTTTTGGTTGTTCTGCTTTGATCTTCAGTAACACCTTGGTCATTAATGGTAGAGGTGGGAATGCATAGATTGTTAGAGAATTCCAGCTGAAGGAGAGAGCATCCATTCTCCAGGCTTGAGGATGGTGTATCCTCGAACAGAACTTCTTCAGATGATGATTGAGGTGAGAGGCAAAGAGATCTATGTCCGGCCTTCCCCATGCACGAGTTATTTGTGAAAAAATGTCTGGATGCAGCATCCATTCGTGCGGGTCCAAAAAGTTTCTGCTTAGACTGTCCGCCAGAACATTGTCCTTGCCTGGAACAAACTGGGATTGCAACTGTATGTTCAGTTTCAGGGACTTTTCCCAAAGAGTCATTGTTAGTCTGCAGAGGGGGTAAGAATGAGTGCCTCCCTGTTTGTTTATGTACCACATGACAGTGGTGTTGTCTGTCTTTATTAGCAGATGACCTTGCTGAAGAAATTTTCCGAAGGCCTCGATTATTGCATGAATCACTGCCAACATCTCTTTTTGATTCATGTGCAGATGCATTTCCAGGGGAGCCCATTGCCCTTGAATGCATCTGTCCTCCATGTGCGCCCCCCCCCATCCATGATCTGAGGCATCTGTTGTAATGGTTTGGCTTGCTTGAGGTTTGTTGAAAGACATGCCTTTGTTTAATTGACTTGCTTGTGCCCACCACAAAAATTCCTTTTGTAGACATGGAATGAGTGGGATAATTTCTTCTAAGTTGTGGCTGTGTTGAGACCATAAACTTTTTAGGTACCACTATAGTTTTCTCATGTGTAGTCTTGCCAGTGGAATCAGAATAATGCAAGATGCCATGAAACCCAGGGCCTGCAGGATTTTCCTTGCAGTCATCCGGGAGTGTTTTGCTAGGCTTTTGAAGTAATCTGGTAATTGTTCTTGTTTTTCTTCTGTGAGGAAAGCCATTTGTGAATTTGTGTCCAGTTTGGCTCCTAGAAAAATTATTTGTTGGGATGGCAGTAGTCTTGATTTTTGAATGTTGACTGTGTATCCCAAAGCCTGTAGTAAGTGAATGACATAGTCCAAGTTTCTTATCAAGGCTTGTTTGCTGTCCGCTTGTATAAGGCAGTCGTCCAGGTAAGGGTATATTTGTATCCCCTGGAGTCTGCAATGTGCAATTACTGATGCCAGGCATTTCGTGAATACTCTGGGCGCAGTAGGTAAGTCAAAAGGCAATGCTGAGAATTGATAATGCTCTGACCCTGCAAGAAATCTGAGGTATCTTCTGCAACTGTGTCTGATTGGGACATGCAGGTATGCCTCCTTGAGGTCCAGAGTAACCAGCCAAGACCCCTTGCCCAGCATGGGAAGAAGTTGCTGTAACATCAGCATTTTGAATTTTGGCACAATGAGAAAAGTGTTTAGAGCAGACAAGTCCAGTATAGGTCTCCATTGCTTTTCTTGGAACAGTCTTGAGTAGAATCCCTGGCCTTGTTCCTGAGGAGGAACCTTTTCTATAGCTTTGATTTGTAACAGCTTTGAAACTTGTATGAGTGCCTCTGCCCTTTGATTTTGTGGCAGGTTTGGCATGCCTTGTCTTGTTGGTAAGGTATGGAACTGGAACCTGTAACCTTTGTCTATTATGTCCAGAATCCATTTGTCCTTTGTTAAAACGTGCCAATTCTTTGAAAATAAGGATAATTTTCCGCCTAAAGGTGCTTCTCTTTGAGCCTTGGTCGGCGGTGTCAAAGTCAAGTCATTGTGATTGTCCCTGTGGAGCAGTAGAAGTCCCTGCGCCACTTCTCTGATTAGTTGGTTGCCATTGGCGGCCCCTGTAGGAGCCTCTGTATTGCCCTCTACCTCGAGCACGCCTGTTTTTTCCCCTTTGGAACTTGTCAGTGTCTGGAAAGGACCAATTCTTTGAAGGCCAATTCCTGCTGAACCTTGGTGGCTGAACCTGGAGGAAATCTTTGACTGTTTGTACTGATTTAGCCTTTTCCTCAATAGATTTCAACACATCCTGTGCACTAGCACCAAATAGCTTCTGTTTTTCCAGAGGTGCATCTAGGAGCTTTACTTTAACATGATATGGCAATGCCTGTTCTTTCAACCAAGCATGTCTACGTATGACGGCCCCTGTCATAGCTGCCCTACATGAAGCTTCCAATGCATCATAACCACACTGAAGAAAATGATTGCTAACCTGCTGGGTATTATGAACCAAATCCTGCAAGGCCTTTCTATCTAAAGGCTCAGGAGAGGCTAACTTTTTCTGCAAATCATCCATCAAGAAATCCTGATACTGAAACATATGAAAAAGACAGTTAAGTGCCCTCATGGCAAGGGTGGTAGAGGTATAAACTTTTTTGCCCCATCTCTCCAGGGACCTAGATTCCCTGTCTGCGGGCAAAGGATTTTTGGCCGTGGAAGTGGCCACTCCTTTGGGCCCCTGGGCAATAGTTTCTAGATCCACAGAGTGGGCCTTAAAGAGATGCTTATGAGTTTCAGGAACCCTGTAATATCTGTCTGGCTTGACAGGAGCAGGAGGGAGAGAATCAGGGGAAGCACTGGAGTCTGAGTACACATCATCAAATACATCTAACACTGGTGGAATAGCTAAAAGCCTGTGCTGGGGTAACTTAAGGAAAGTACGTAGCCTTTTCCTGGAGTCGGAGAAATCCTGGCCCTGCCACTGAAAATGCTCTCTCATGGAGTGGAGAATTTCCCCGAAAGAAATATCCTCTGGAGGAGAGGCAGAGGGAATGGATTCATCAGCATCAGAATCCTCGTAGACCTGGAAGGATTCTTCCTGGGAATCTGAATGGTCTGAGTCCCCCAGAGGCTTCATCTGCGGAAAGGATATCTGTCTGCTCAACCCTAGGCCTTTTATCTGCAGGCGGCTGAGAACCTCTGTCTGGATGAGCCTGAGAGCCTCTGATTAAAGAAATTAGATCTGCAGCTAAAGTCATGATCTGTTTATCAGAAGTGGGACCCTGGGATTTAGGAGGGTGAGCCTTAGCCTGGCTGGCAGCCTTAGCACGTGTGTAGGCCTTGATGGACGTAGAGACCGGAGGCCTAGCTGCCCCACGTGCTGGAGTAACTTTGTCCACCGGTATGGTGTCAGGTAAATCTTGGGCTTCGGTTTCAGGAGGAAAATCAACAACCGGCACCGGGGTAGCCTCCGGGACCGAAGTGTGCGGTAAAGCGATGTTGTCGGTCTGGAGCGGTTGAATTACCACCTCCGAAGAGACTGATGCACTCGCGGTAGGTTTTGGCGTGGTGTCGGTGGAAGTCGCGGGCCGAGAATGTCGGTCCCGGTCCTTCCGTTTTTTGGAAATATGCGCTGTCGGTTGTTCCGACGGCATGATATAGGAGTAATTTTCCCCAAAAAAGTCTTCAGCAAATTCTGCCCGGCGCCTGAGTGTGCACTTACTGAAGCAAGCACAGGCCGAGACGTCGTGGTCTGGGCCCAGGCAGGGAAGGCAGTAAGAATGGAAGTCCTTATGAGGTATTTGTTTACCACAAGACAAACAATTATTAACTTTTGCAGTTTTATCTGACATCGGCTGAGGCAAGAAAAGGTTCCCCAATGGGGTACTTAGCTTTTTGATGACTTCGGTAACTGAAAACACAGGAGCTGGCCGACCGGCACTTGCGAACTGCTTCTGCTTCAGGCACCGCGCGGCAAGAAAGACTGAAGAAGATGGTGTCGGCTGATGCTTTTGTACCCCAGATGCTCTGACGTCGGGGAAGAGGTGACATCAGCCGACACCGGACCCAGACTTTGGAATCCGACCGAAGGGCTGCCTGAGGCAGGACAACCCATATGTCAGGACTGCAGTTGCATTCTTGAAGGACATCGAGCTAAACCGTAGATGTAGTCCTCAGACGGACTGTTGGGAATGATCCTGTGAATCCACAGGTGTAGCCCTTAGGAGTGTTGGTCCTTGGTTGTAACCCTTAGAATGACTGTGAGTAAGCCCTGCCAAGGGCTGAAGGGGCCCTGGAATAGCCCTGAGAAGGACTGTGGTGGTCCCTGCAAGAACCATTGTAGCCCTGAGAAGGACTGTGGTGGTCCTCAGAAATACTGTTGTAGTCCTAAGAGAACTGAGGTGGTCCTCACAAGGACCTTTGCAGTGATGAAAAGGACGGTGGAGATCTAGCTAATTGGTCCTCACAAGGACCCTTTTAGTCCTGATAGGGACTGAGGAGTATGACCTACCTGGTCCTTAAAAGGACCGTTGTAGTCCTCACAAGGACTGTTGGTCCTTTGGTTGTAGATAAATTAGCCCTAAGAGGGGCTTTTAGTGACCACTCCCTTATGTCAAGGCTGAGTGATCGGGTTCAGGTAGGTTTCAGTCCAGTGATAAAACTGTAAAAAATACAGACAAAAACTAAGAGACAAAGAAATGACCAACAAACAAAATCATTAAACATTAAAACACAAAAACAAAGACTCGGTGATCTAAGCATAACAGATCATCTCACTGCAAGAAGATAACTGGAACAGATTGACTCAACCTGTCTCTGGTGTCTAGCAGTAGTTTTTTATTTCTCAGCTTTGCATGGTACAAATACAGATGTGAACTTCCTCCAAGCATTGTTCAGAGTATATCATGAGGCGAGATGCAGCTTTCTCATATATACAAAAATGTGGGCGTTCCTTCAAGGCTGACCTATCAACAGGGAGGGGGGTTAGTCAGAGGCGTGGCCTTTATTGGTTAAGCCCCTATTGGTGAGTTAGGTAAGCCTGTTACAGTGGAAGTTATGGCAGTAATTGTATGCATAGCTTGAGGCTGTTAGTCATGATTCCACAGTTTAGAATATGGTTTCTTTAATTTTCTTCAATACATCTGAAAAAACATGAAAAAACATTTAAAAACACAACCAAAAGACAAAATGAAGCTTTACACTAATAAAAACAAACAAGTCTTGTATACTCAAAGGATATCCAACGCTTTCATGTTGTGACTTCATCAGGGAGGAATACAAGTGGACCTACAATGGCGCTTGAGCGACATTTTGAAAGAAAAGATTCTTATTGTTGTCCTCTTTATGGAAGAAAACTGGGGATGCCTTGTACGGGCTTGAAAATATCAGCACCTATTAGAGGGGACAAATATATTTACTTATAATTACTTATATTGCAGTTGGGAGCCGAGAATGTCTCGATTTCCTGAGCTAGTGTGGCTAATGCGAAACTGTTGAGCAAGACAAACTGTTGAATAAGACATAAAAACTTAATCCTATCTACTGACCCCTTTTCAACATAGAGAAACTGACAAAATTACTGAACTCATTAAAAGAGTGGGTGCATGAGAGTTACCTCATGGTTTGGACTGTTCAAGGGAATTCTAATGGGGTGGAGGGGTTTCTAAGTCCAGAAGAGCCAAATGCCTGTGTTTGGGAGTGGCAGCTTGTCCTAGCACAAGGGCTCATGGCATTACTGCATGGCCAGGCAGGCCACGTGGTCTGCTAGGCCCCTGATTTCACAAATCACTAGTTGTTACTCGATCACCCAAAAGGTTTCCTTCCAAGTTTCAGTTTATTCAATTTAATAAAAATATATTATATTCATTGACACAGGGGAGCGCCACGGTGCTAATCATTGCTAAGGTGGATTCTACTGGGCTGGGGGAATCAAAGATTAAATCTACTCCATTTAAAGATCCGAGATCAGTTCAATCACTCTATCAACCAGTGATGGATTGCCATGTTAATCAGGAGCACCTGGCCATTACGTGTGGTCCGGAAAGCCATGTGGTGTGCCCAGCCTCTCTGCCGTGGTTAAACAAGTGGGCTGCTTTAGATGTTAAAGAGGATGAGGAAGCTAAAGAGGCTAATGGAGCGGCCTAAACACATGGCAAGAGTACCCTAAATCTCACCAAAACCTCCAATGCCTGTAAGTTAAAGTTTAACCCAGATTGTGGAGGTAAAAGAGAGGGGTTCCTCAGTGTATGTGTAACAAATTATAAATAGAAGGACTTGGGAGGCAAGTTCATAGGTGTGTACTAGGCTAATGGCCCTGGAGCCTATATAAGCCTAGCCCAAGAGGATTCTCTGGCATCATGCCACCCAAAGTTAGTTCCCAGTGCCCCTGTCAAGCAAAGCCACTGAAGTGATCCCTGGGGTGAACTTCCTATTGCCCATTCACTCGTCATGATTTCTCTTAAAGAGGGCCAGTGAAGTGCTCTGCTTGACATGAATGGGAAGTTTGTTCCAGAGTATGGGAAGTCTCTGGGTTAGGAACCTGTCCCTCCAGCATGTTCTATTTACTGTGGTAATGAGGTTTAGGCCCCTGGAGAGTGTGGCACAGAGAGATTGGCATTTCATTAGGTGCAGCATATCTAGCAGCTCTGGCTCAGACATGGATTTGTAGGTCAAGAGAGATCGCCTCTAAGTAGGCGATAAGAGACAGAGTATAGCTTGGAGTTTTTTGAGTCTGTTTGTATAGGGCATGTGTCTAAGGCCCAATATCTTCTTACTGAGGTATTTTTGTGGCCTTTCCAGTTGTTGTAGGTTTCTAGTGAGGTACATACCAAATGGGGCATTGTAGTGTATAATAGGTCTAATCAGGGACGAGTAGAGCGGGATTATGACCTCTTTCTTCCTGGATGAGAAACCTTTTGTAATGAGATGTGCCACATGAAAGGACTTTCTGACTACAGTGACAATGTGGTTATCAAAGGAGCGGCTGCTGTCAGCCTATGTCCCCAGGTCTCTTATCACACCTTCGATGTTTAGTGGACTACCACCTATGTGGTAGTTCATGGGCATCAAATTTTTCCCAAAGGGAATGACAATGCAGTTTTTGGAATTGAGCTTAAGGCCATGGTTCTGGCACCAGTCATTGGTGTCAGTGAGGCCTTTTTGTAGAATGTCTACATCAGGTGGAGAATCAATAATGGCTCCCAGTTTGCAATCATCTGCGAACTTGGTCAGCCAGAGTCTCTGTGTTGGCTTGAACTTCAGAGAAGTAGATGCCAAACAGGGGAAGATCTAGGACTGATCCCTGTGGGACACCACTTGTAACTGTTCGGTAGTATGATTTGAAGTCCCCTGCTTTCACAGTGTGGGTTCTATCAGTGAGCCAGTTGGCAACCCATCTTATGACATAGGGTTTTATGCCTAGTTTAGTGAGTCTTTCTAGGATTCCTGAGTGAGGGATGGTGTCAAAGGCCTTGGCAAGATCTAGGTAGACTGTGTTAACTACCTTGCCCTCATCCACAGTTCTGGTGACAGACTCAAAGAAGTCTATCAGGCTGAGCAGACATGATCTACCTTTAACAAACCCAAACTGCGTGGGGTCCAGAGTTTGGAGATTCCCTATGTCCTTATTTATAAGGTCCATGATGATGCACTCCATAGTCTTACATAGCAGAGTCATCAGACTAATAGGGCGGTAGTTCCCAGGGTGTGTAGTCGCTTCCCCTTTTTGGAGTGGGATGACCGTAGCCATGTGCCGTTCAGTAGGAACAAAGCCTGAAATGAGGCTGGGATTCAACAGGGTACTCGGTGTGGTGCCAGTTCACTTTGTAATTCATGTAGAGCATAGCCAGGGATATTATCAGGTCCCTTGGAAGCTGTATTTTTGGCTTTGGACAGTGCGGTTTTTACCTGTGTAGCTGTGATAATAGGGACTTGGCATTCCTCAGGTATTGTGATGGGGGTGAAATGGGGCTAAAGTTCACACTCAACGGACTTTAATGTCCGTTGCTTTAGGGCTATTGTTCTATAGGGCATTATTGTTATGTGTTTTACATATTTATTTCATTCTAAAAAATATTTTTAGATCCTTTATGGTTGCAACCTCGGTTAAGTTATTTTCACCGATACCTTTTCGTTTCTTTTGGTTTCATTTATTTTGTTTCTTTTGGTTTCATTTATTTTGTTTCTTTGGATAAATATTCGCATCAATAACACTATATTCGCATCAATTACACTATAAATGGCTTCAATTTCATTTTCAACCTCCACCAGTTACCATTCTGAAATTGTGTTGTCATGGTAAACCTGCACTGGTGCTACCACGAGCCCTCCCAGCGGTTCCATCTTGCAAGCCGTGTAGCATGGCCATTCATACGGCCTCCTGGGCAGCAACTGAGCAGTCCCTCGGTTTGGTGGCCAAGCTTACCACTGGGCTAAACAAGTCCGTTCTGAACTGCCTACTGACAGCTGGTATGGTTTATGTTTCAGTTTATGTTTCAATATAACTTTATATATACTTTATACGTGTATTACATCCTTTAAGTTCGCAACCACCTAAACTTCTGAGGTTGTTGCACTTACTGATGAGCCCACTTGTCTCCCAAATCCTTTTACTTTTATTTTGTTACACTCACACCAAGGAACCGCTCACTTTTACCTCCACAATCTGGGTTAAACTTTAACTTACAGGCATTGGAGGTTTTGGCAAGATTTAGGGTACACTCGCCACGTGTTTAGGCCACTTCATTAGCCTCTTTAGCTTCCTCAGCCTCTTTAGCATCTAAAGCAGCCCACTTGTTTAACCACAGCAGAGAGGCTGGGCACGCCACGTGGCTTTCTGGGCCATGTGTAACGGCCAGGTGCTCCTGATTAACATGGCAATCCGCCACTGGTTGATAGAGTGGTTGAGCTGAACTGGGCTTATCGTTAAACAGTCATTAATAAGGGCTACAACAAAGGACCAACCAGTCCTTCTAAGGACTACACCCACAGATTCACAGGATCATTCCCAACAGTCCTTCTGATGACTACATCTACTGTTTCGCTTGTTCCTCAAATTAATTTTCCTTTGGTCACAAAAACTGGACGTTGGAAGAGTGTTCTTTCTTTTTAAGTTTATACCCACTCCCTGAGAGCAGGCTACACTCTTGGATTAGGTGATTCATCACTCCCCTTTACGAAAAGTGGATGGATTTGAATATGAAGGCAAGCATCCTTGAGATCGAGAGACACCATATAAGCTTGAGGAAGCAAAAGGGGAAACAAAGTCTGAAGGGACAACATTCGAAAAGTGGGCACCTTCAGAAAAGTGTTTAGATGACAGAGGTCTATAATTGTTCTCCGTATCCTCTTTTCTGGGTACTAGAAACACCCTGGAGGAAAAAACCCTCCCCCTTTGGGACACTGGCACCTCTTGAATACTACCCTGAGTCAAAAGGTCCCGAAACCCCTCTGGGAAAAAGGAGAGTTGTTCCCGTTGAAGTTGAGGTATGCTCATAAAAGGAGGATGGGATTTCCACACCATGAAATACCCCTAGCAAATAATGAAAAGAACCCAGGAATCCTGAGTAATCTCTAACCAAACAGGAAGAGAGAGAGAAAGAGAGAGGTGAAGAGAAAGAGGAACATTGCTGGAAGAAATGGGTAGTCAAACAGCACCTGGTTTATCTGGAAAGGAAGACTTCTGAGTCCCTGAAGTCGGAGTAGCCTTAACAGAAGGAGCCCACTTGCTAACCCTTTTGCCCCAAGGAGGAGGGCAAGATTGCTGCGAACAAAGGCTAGCTTTATTGGGGTAGTTTCTCTGAAATTCAGGAACAGGAGAAACAAACAACTGTTTGAGTATCCATAAAGCCTTCCTCTTATCCTGAAGGGACTTAAACCAGCAGCTGCTTCCCCAAACAAGTGTTTATTATCAAGAGTGGCATCCATCAACTTAGTCTTGACATCATCCGGCAATGGCTGAAGCCGAAGCCAAGAATACCTCATCAATGACCAAAAAGCAGCATCTCTAGAAGAAGCATCTACTGCATCATAACTACACTTGATGGAATGGCGAACCACCTGTGAGGAAGTCTGTTACGGGGAAAGAGCAGAAGTTTTACCCTCAGAGTCTTGAAGATCATAAATAACCTGACAAGCCTGAGATAGGAGAGCCAACACATACCTGGACACATGGGTCTGATAATTAACAGCCTTAAAAGCCACAGTAGCCAAGGTGTAAACATTCGTACCTAGCCTTTTCATAGTTCTGCTGTATTTATCAGAAGGCAGCAACCTGCCTGAAGGAAGTCATTGAGACGGCTTGTCAGAGACTACAGACACCACTGAGAGGTCAGCAGCAGGACAACTGTACAAAAAGTTATAGTCCTCAGTCACTGTATAAAACTTATCCAGTTTCTTGGGAGAAGGGGTCTTGAGAATCAGGAGCTTTAGAGGCTTTGGAAAACACATCCAACAAAGCAGCCAAAACAGGAGGAACAGCAGAAGGTTTAGGAGATTCCATCTGCAGCAACTCATAATACCTCTTTATGGCTTTCAAAGACCAATCTGACACAATCCCATTTAAAAAACTCCGTCATACTGGAGATTGTGTCCCTAAAAGAAATCTCTTCAAAGGGAGTATCAGGAGTGGTAGATACTTCTTCCTCTGATCCATAGTCCAAAGGAGAAGGAATTTGTGAAGAGTAACAAAGGGATTTCTCATCAGAATCCAAGTCCTCCTCAGAGGAATACTGTTCCCTGGGTCTTTAATTAGAGTAGGGAACCTAAATGCAAACAGCCCAAGGAGATTTCAGTGCACTAAATAAATCCTGAGTGAAAGCCTGCCACACACTCTGTGGATCCTTAGGAGCATTTTTTTCTTTAATGGGCTGTTCCCCTTATAAAACTTGGAAGGCTCTGACCCAGCATGGCATTCAATAGTAGTAGGAACTTTTTCCCTAGGCCCCTTGGATATGATCAACCGTGATTCCTCTGAACATCTGAAATGGACGTCTGCGAAGCCTCCTTGGATGTGCTTAAAGCCAATTGCCCGACGGCCTCCAACCCTGTTGCAGCAGAGGAATCAGACATCAAAACCGGACAAACCTCCAGACATCCAATCAACTTGGGAGAAATGTCCAGCAGAGGCTGGACAGTAGAAGATTCCAGCCTAGGCTTCTTAGCCACCTTCTTTCCTGATTGCTGCCCGGCGGGGCAGGAAATTCCCTCCATAGTATCTTTTGCAAGCAGTTTAAGTAACTGATTCTCAAGATATAGTGCCAAAGAATAAAGTCTGCTATGCAAAGTTTTAGGCACAAAAGTCTGGCAAAACAGACACTGTTCATAGCGGTCTTTATGGGGAATCTGTCTCCCACACTGGCATTTACCCTTCATGGACGACATGAAACCCCACAAGCAACAAAAAGACAAGTACAAAAGAAACCCCAATGGGGCACTTATCTGCAACAACTCGGAAACCAGCAACTAAATGTAGGCGTTCAGACAGACTATCAAGAGATGGGGTTCGGACTGATAGCAAAGCAGTTCTGGGGTTGGTACATTCAGACATCACCTTTATGCCCTATGCTACGCGAGAAGCATACATGTGATGTACAGCGTGCCTTAATGCAACCTAAGGCTTTGGTATACTGGCCAGATGTCAGGCTGCCCTAGGCAGGGGATCCTTAACATTATGAATACTGCAACAGTGATATGGAAGGACATCTAGTTCTACGATTCCATAGGTGTGCAAAGACTGAAGACCCAAGGAAAATATTTGTTTTGGTTTGGAAGGTGGGAAGGTATTTCCATGAAAGGAGGGTTTTGTATCCAGTGTCATCTGTAACCCTCCTGCACCATTTTTAACACCCAAAAATCTGAAACAGTCTTTTCCAAAGGGGAATGTTGAGGAACAGTTTTAAGGACCAGATTTGTAGAGATATTGGCTGGGGAACAGGGAAGATGCTAAAAATGCTGGCATAGTCATTCTGTACTGTTGGTACATCCCATTTTCAGAAAATACCCTCAATTCTTTTTGTTGTTGCCCACTTTTTTGCACTTTGCCAGAAAAAGATTGGTTTTGTTTATTTGGGTAAGATGTTGGCTTATAAGATCTGTACTGGGGTACATGAGAGATCTTAGAAACTCTCTAAATCAATTTCCCTCATCACATGTTTTAAGAATATGTGTACAAGAAGAGCTAAACAATACTTCCATAACAGAATCTAACATTTCAGACTTTACCTCATCAGCAAACCTTTGGTTATATACCCAATCATATCTTCTCAACACTGTAGTGAAGTGTGAAAGTAGTAGACTCCAAGTCAGACTGCCGACCAGTCACGAGTGGAGTCCCACAGGGATCGGTCCTGGGTCCTCTCCTGTCCGGCATCTACTTCTCAGAAGTCCAAGACAACACAAAGGGACTCCGGCTGACCATGTTCACAGATGACTGCAAGCTGGGAGCCATTATTAACTCCCCAAGTGATGCAGACATCATACAGAAAAGTCTCGCTGAGATCAATGACTGGTGTCGAAACTATGGCCTTAAGCTTGATGCCAAAAAATATGTCATCCCCTTTGGTAAAAACTCATTTCCCACTAATTACCACATCAGTGGGAGCCCACTGAACACTGAAGGTGTTACAAGAGATATGGGGATACAGGTTGAAAGCAACCTCTCCTTCGACCACCACATTGCCACTGTGGTCAGAAAGTCCTTCTATGTGGCACATCTCATTGCCAAGGGTTTTGCATCCAGGAAGCAAGAGGTCACCATCTCTCTCTACTCTTCCCTCATTAGAGCAATCATGGAGTACAATGCCCCATTTGGCATGTACCTCACTAGACACCTGCAACAGCTGGAGAGGCCACAGAAGTACCTCACAAAGAGGATCCTATCCATTAAACACATGTCCTACATGGACAGACCCAAAAGACTCCAGCTGTTCTCTGTCTCATATCGTCTACTTAGAGGCAATTTTTGCTTGACTTACAAAGCCATGTCTGACCCAGCTCAGTTAGAAATGCTACAGCTAAAGAAATCCCAATCCCTCTGCACCACATGCTCCAGAGACCTCAACCTCATTACCACAATCAACAGAACATGCTGATGGGACAGGACAGGTTCCTCACCCAGAGACTCCCCATGCTCTGGAACAGACTTCCCATACATGTCAAGCAGAGCACCTCTCTGTTCCTCTTCAAGGTAAATCTTGATGAGTGGATGGGTAATAGAAAGTTCACCCCGGGGATCACTCCAGTGGCTCTACTTGACAGAGACACTGGGAACTAACTTCAGGCGGCAGGATACCAGGGCACTTCTATGGGCTAGGCTTGTAGAGGCTCCAGGGCCATTAGCCTAGTACACACCTATGAACCTATGTAGCAGTGGTTCTAGAGACAGTATCTGCACAATTATATGCTCTCTTCAAAGTATGTTTAGATACCTGAGATAGTATCAAAACAGTTTAGCTCAAAAACAGCTTTATTTTGTAGGATGAGTGGTAGCTGCTTCCCTCAGACTATCCATATGACAGTGCATAAACTTCCACATATATGCCTGGCAATTCAGAATTCTGAAGGCTGAAGTGGAAGAAAAAGAAAACATTATCTTACCTATACAGTCCAACATTTTATCTTCTTTGTTGCCAGGTGAAGGGTTATTATTAAGGACCAATCTGTTGCCAGCATGAAACACAGTTGAAATCACAGATGGGTCAGATCTAAGACGAGAGAAAAGAACATTAGCCTGAGGTACCTTATACAGTTTTATCTTCTTTATTTTTTTAAGGGCAGACAGATGGGTATCGGGATAACTGCAGGCAGCATTCAACACATCCTCCAGGGGTGGCAGCACAGAGGGATAACACAGGAATGCAGTACATCCATTTGTAACATATTATATCTCCTCAAATCTATTTGTTCCCATAAAAGTACCCTCATTCATTCTGGCACTGGCCAGAATTAAAAAGCAATCTTTTACTGCAGGATAAGAATTAAATTCATCCTCACAGAGAGTTGGACTTGGGAATCTGCAGGAGAAGCTCTATCTCTGTCAAAGTCAGAATCATCAGACCCTGTTTCTGCATGAATAACTTTACAGGGAATGGCCACCTGTAATGGCTTACATCTACTAGTGTTTATAATCTGTAATGCCTGCCTAGCTAAGGTAAGGAACTCATCTTTTTAAAAGCAATTACTTCTTCAGAGGAACAATATATGTTTTTGTTTTCTTAACAGGAGTTCCAGTAAAAGAGGACTGACACGAAAGAGGGATTTCTGCATGGTCTAACAGTCTCTTGCCCCAGTTACCCCAAGAAGGACCTCCTGCAGTGTCTCTTGAATTTAGAAAACATGGGTCTTTCATGTCCGTATATTCACTGGAACAACCAAACAGACACAGCTGATAGCCAGTTCATAATGGCCAAAAGGACTACAACAGAGAAAGATTAAGTGAGTGGTCTGACAATCATCCATTGGTCACTGCAAGCTCACCACCTGTCAGGTGAAGTGTGGTTTGAGTCCAAGATAATGGCAAGGGCGTCTTGGCAAGTGACTTTTTCTTTCCAATTTTTGCAGAAGAACCGGACAGGAGAGTGTATCCATGCTGTAACCAGGAACGAGGCAACAAAAGTGGCAAGTGTAACTGGAACAATTAATTTGGAAGGTAAGCTGCCAATGAGTGCTCACAAGCAGCACACTTACACTCACATGTTCTCCGGTCCCTTTATCTTAAAGTATAAGAACACAGTTTCCCTGTCAGTACTCTTCAAACACTAACAGATACACAGATAGAAATAAATATGGCAGAAGGCTGTCACACAGGATCATAGAATCATAATAGGATCACAGGAGGTTACTAGACTACTGACCCTAGGGCCTTAATAAGCCCAGCCAAGATATACTCTTGTTCCCTTATAGATCAAGATATACAGTCTTTATTTGCAAAGTGAACCTAAGGTCAGCACCAGCTGTCCCTGTCCAAAAGGATACCCTGTTAATGTCGCATGCTAGGATGAGGGCCCTAGAGAAGGCAAGATTTGTCCCATTTGATTTGCAGATGTGCAGCATTTCCATTAAGACAGGGTCCAACACTGCTCTACAGGTTAGGCACAAGTCACCTCTAAGCAGTCTATATGACAGAGTACAGTGACAGAGCCTTCAATCTGTCCATGTAGGTCACATGTTGAAGATTCTAAATTATCTTGGTGAGAAACCTTTGAGGCCTCTCCAGCTCCTGCAGGCATTTGGTGGCATTTGGTGAGGTACATACAGAAGGGAGCACTATACTCAATTACTGGTCTAATGAGGGACGAGTACAGGGGAGTTATAACCTCCTTAACTTTGGATGATATGCCTTTACTTATGACATGTACAATGTAGGAGGCCTTTCTTGCAACTATGAACACATGATGATCAAAGTTAAGATAGCTATCAACCTGCCTTCCCTGATCTCTCACCACTGGGTTTGAACTTAAGGGGGTATTATTAATATGGTAATTTGCAGGACTTCTCTTTTGCCAAAGGGGATAATAATGCATTTTTTGCATTAAGTTTAAGTCCATGGCTTTGGCACCAATCATTTATCAGTGTAAGTCCGTTCTGTTGTATGTTGACATCACTGAAGGATTTAATGACTGCACCAATTTACAGTCATCAGCAAACTCTGTAAGCAATGGGCTATCTATTTTTGCCTGGAATTCTGAGAAAAAGATTCCAAGCAGTAGGGGGCCTACCACAGCTCCTTGTGGAACACCACTGGTAACAGGTCTGCTGGTAGAGGTGGAATACCCAAATTTGACTATATGCATCGTTAGGGAGCCAGCTTGCTACCCATCTAATGACATATGGGTTAATCCCCAGCTAGGTAAGTTTCTCAGTGATGCCTGAGTGAGGGGTGGTGTCAAAGGACTTGGCTAAGGCAAGATAAGCACCATGTATTGTTCTGCCTTCATTCAGGGCTTTGGTGACATTTTTTAAGAATTCCACCAGGTTTAACAGGCATGATCTGCCCTTAACGAAGCCAAACTGGGTCGGGTCAAGAGTTTGAAGGTTTCTTATGTCCTCATTGATAAGGTCCATGATGATTCTCTCTCCATGGCCTTATAGATGAGGCTGGTTAGGCTTATGGGTCCAGGTTGAAGGGCCCCCTTTATACATGGGGATTACGGTTGCTGTTTTCCACTCAGCTGGAACAAAGCCAGTACTTAGAATGTGGTTGAAGAGGGTGCCCAGTGTTTCTGCTAACTCCTGTTTTAGACCGTTTAGTAAGCAGTCCAGTATGTTATTCTATTCCACAGAGGCTGTGGTCTTGACGAGTACCGTTATGACCTGCTTTTTGGAAATACTGGGTAGAGGACTGGCGACAGGTATGCTTTGGGGTATGATTGGTAAGGACAGGGGAGGGTGAAGTTTTCACCAAACCTGTCTGCTAGCAGGTTTGCGATGTCCTCAGGTTCAGTATGAGTGGTACCATCCACTACTAATTCAGCACAAAGCTGGGCCTTCCCTTTTAGATTCCAGACGTAGCTAAAGAATGCTTTGTGATTATCCTTAGCTAGGGATGCTAATTTTGTTTCATAATTAGCTTTAGACAACTTTAAAGGCGGTCTAATTTGCTTGTTCAAGCTGTGGAGAGGATTCTTCCTCTGCTGAGAATGCTCCCTCATGTTGTTTGACAGCAGTTTCTTTCTCTTTGGGTATAACCTATTTATATTGTAGAAAATGAATGGCAAAAATATGTGCTTAAGGAAATTGAGTATGTGACAATCTGCATGCATTAAGATGGACTTTGTACTGCAAACTCTGAGCAAACTGTGAATAGTAGAAAAGTACTGAAAAACAGGAGCCTGCTTGAAAGCAGGGAATGTGCCTTATATGGAAGTGCATCCAATTTTCCTTTTCTGCCTAGAGATGTAGTAATGTGAACTGTTTTAAGCCTATGGGTAAACCACTGATTGGTTAATTGTCTTTTGTACTAATTTAATTGGTCTAGTTTATATTTTTGTACTGTCAGCAGTATAGTACAGTTTTGTACCTACCATAAATGTAGATGTTCGAGTGCTAATACAGCTGCAGTAATCACAGATGGGTTTTCTGCCATCAGGCGGGTCCTCGGTCGGCCGAATTCCAAAGTCTAGGTCCGGCGTCGGTTGTCGTCGCTTTCTTTCCTGACGTCAGTGCGACAGGGGTATACAAGACACAGCCGACGCCATATTCTTCAGTCTTTCTTGCCCCAGATGTCAGGTGCCCCAGAAGGAAGGCAATACATAAATTATATATATATATATATATATATATATATATATATATATATAGAGAGAGAGAGTCAAGCAATGCAATATAATCAAAAAACAGTAGTTGCAAGCAAATACACCATAGAAGGATAACCCAAATTAGGTTGTATGAGGAGGTGTTAGCCACTAGGCCTTTACCAAGAGGGGACGGAGGGAGGGAAACCTGTACTGCAGCTGTATTAGCACTCGAACATCTACATTTATGGTAGGTACAAAACTGTACTATGTTCATCGTGCATACAGCTGCAGTAATCACAGATGGGTAGAATCCCAAAGCTACGCACAGGGTGGTAGGCACTAGGTGGAACTGGGAGCAGCCAGAATGCCCTGCAACACAACAGTGGCAAAGCCTGCTCTAGTTTTGGAATATAAAGGCAGGTGGTAGTGTTTTGTGAAGGTATGCACAGAACTCCAAGTGGCTGCCTCCAAAATATCTTTGGTAGGGACTCCTCTGAGGAAGGCTGTAGAGGTAGCTGTGGCCCTTGTGGAGTGGGATTTGATGCCTGTAGGAACAGGTTTGCCATGAAAGGAGTAGCAAAACCGTATGCAATGGCCTATCCATTTTAAAATTGTCCGTTTGGAAATTGGCTTCCCTTGAGCTCCTACAGCATAGGACACAAAACGTTGTTCTGATTTCCTGAAGGGCTGTGTTCTGTCCAAATAGTAACGTAGCTGTCTATGGATGTCTAAGGAATGTAGCAGCCTTTCCCCTTTGTTTTGAGGATTGGGGTAAAAGGTAGGTAAGTGTATGGCCTGATTTAAAGCTACCCTGGATACTACCTTAGGCATAAATGAAGGGTTGGTTCGTAGGGAAACCCTGTCCTGATGGAAGATGAGAAAAGGCTGCACAGCCATGAGGGCTTGTAGTTCCGAAACCCTACGAGCTGAGGTAATGGCCAGAAGGAAGGCTGTTTTCCAGGACAAATATTGCAAATCTGCAGAGGCAGCTGGTTCAAAGGGAGGTAATGTTAATTTTTCTAGAATGTAGTTAAGATCCCAGGCTGGTATTGGTTGTTTCCTTGGAGGTCTTATATTCTTAGCTCCTCTGAGGAACTGCCTTAAAAGTGGGTGAGAGAATAAGGGTGGATCAGTGTTGTATTCTGCAGAAATGGCTGAGGCATGAATTTTGATGGAGGAAAATGAAAGTCCACTGTTCAACAGCTCAGCTAGATACTGTAATATCTGAGGCAAATTCAGTTTTCTAGGATCCTGGCCTTTTTTCTCATTCCAAGCGCAAAAACGTTTCCATTTTGCGGAGTAAGCCTTTCTAGTAGATGGCCTTCTGGCCTCCAAAATGACATCCTGCACCTCTGGAGAGTAGGGTCTATTGTGGTGTTAAGGAATTTTCCATGCAGCCAGAATGAGAGTTTGCAGCTGACTGTGAAGAGTTTTGTAGCTGTGCTGAGTCAGTAGAAGAGGCATTAGAGGTAGGGTCCATGGAGGAGTATGTGTTAGGCTCCTCAGGAGTGGGTACCAGTGTTGTCTTGGCCAGTCTGGAGCAATCAGTATCATCTTCGGTCTGTCTGCTCTTGCTTTCAAGAGCACCTTGGGCAGAAGAGGCAAAGGTGGGAAAGTGTAAACTGTCCATGTTGCCCAACTGAAAGAAAGGGCGTCCACTCTCCAGGCCTTTGGATGAAAGGTCCTTGAATAGAACTTTTTCAATTGATGGTTCCTGTGGGAGGCGAAGAGATCTATGTCTGGTCTTCCTCACGCTTGGATTATCTTTGTAAACACTTGAGGATGCAACTTCCATTCGTGTGGATCTGTCATATTTTTGCTTAGATTGTGTGCCAGCATGTTTTCCAATCCTGGCAAGTACTGTGCTTGAAGTTCGATTTGCCATTCCAGAGCCAAGTTCCAAAGCGACATGGCTAGCCTGCCCAGGGGGTATGAATGTGTACCACATTACTGTGGTGTTGTCTGTTCTTATCAATAATTGCCCTGGATGCAGGAGCTCCTTGAAAATTGTAATTGCATTTATCACTGCTAGCATTTCTTTTTGATTGATGTGAAGGTGCTTTTCCTTTTGGGACCATTTGCCCTAAATGCACCTGTCTGTCATGTGCGCCCCCCAGGCGTAGTCTGAGGCGTCTGTTGTGATGACTTGATTTGCTTGAGGCTTGCAGAATGGAAGACCTGTGTTTGTTTGGCATGCTTGGGCCCACCATAGAAATTCCTTTTGCAAACATGGAATTATTGGTATTACTGTTTCCAAACTGTGGCTGTGTTGAGACCATAGGTTTTTTAGGTACCATTGAAGTTTCCTCATATGCAACTTTGCACATGGGATTAGAAGAATGCAAGATGCCATGAAGCCCAGAGCCTGCAGGATTTTCCTTGCAGTGAGCCTGGTACATTTTGCTAGTATTTTGAAGTAATGAGTTAGTTGCCCTTGTTTTTCTGGCGTAAGATAGGCCATCTGGGTGTTTGTGTCCAAGTTGGCACCCAGGAAAGTTATTTTCTGAGATGGTGTTAGCCTGGATTTCTCCTTGTTGACTGTGTATCCCAGAGAATTCAATAACCGTGTTACATAAGCCAGATGTTCCAGAAGTAGGTGCTTGTTGTCCGCTTGGATCAGGCAGTCGTCAAAATAAGGGTAAATTTGTATTCCTTGAAGTCTGCAGTAGGCAATTACTGATGCCAGGCAATTCGTGAATACTCTGGGTGCAGTAGATAAGCCAAAGGGCAATGCAGAGAATTGATAGTGGATTGAACCTGCAAGAAATCTGAGGTATCTTCTGCAGCTTTGTCTGATTGGGACATGCAGGTATGCCTCCTTGAGGTCCAATGTTACCAGCCAAAACTCCTTGCCCAGCATGGGAAGAAGCTGCTGTAATGTGAGCATCTTGAATTTTGGTGCAGTAGAAATGTGTTTAGGATGGATAAGTCCAAAATGGGTCTCCAGTCGGTTCCTCTCCTTGGTACCAGAAAAAGTCTGGAATAAAAACCTTGACCTTGTTCGTGAGTAGGTACCTCTTGAATAGCTTTCATGGCCATAAGCTTTGAAATTTGTATTTGAGCCTCTGCCCTTTGATTGTGTGGCAGGTTCGGCATTCCTCTCATTTTTGGAAGAGTGTGAAAGTGAAATCTGTAGCCTCTGTTTATAATGTCCAGGATCCATTTGTCTGTTGTGATAATATGCCAATTTCTTGTAAATAATGCCAGCTTTCCTCCCAAGGATGCTGCCAGCTGAGACTTGCTTGGCATGGAAAGGGGGAAGTCATTGGGTTTGTTTCCTGTATTGCTGTGCACGGTCTTCGCCACCTCTTGTTGCTGGAGTTTGCCATTGTCTGCCTCTATATGATCCTTGAGGTTGTCCTCTGCCCCTTGTACGCCTGTATCTACCTCTTTGTGGCTTGTCCGTGGCTGGAAAGGACCAGTTCTTTGCAGGCCAATTTCTGCTAAAACGTGGTGGTTGAACCTGTAGAAAAGCTTTGACAGTTTGCATAGATTTAGCATTTTCTTCCATTTTCCGTAGTATCTCCTCAGCATTAGTACCAAATAGTACATCCTTTTGTAAAGGAGCATCTAGTAGCTTAGCTTTATCATGGTCAGGCAAGGTTTGTTCTCTAAGCCAGGCATGTCTACAAATGACTGATCCTGTCACAGCAGCTCTACTTGAGACCTCTAGGGCATCATAGCCACATTGTAAGGTGTGTTTACCCACTTGTTCTGCAGTATGCATCATATCCTGCAACTCCTTCAAATCTGGTTGTTCAGGTTGAGACATTTTATTCTTAATTGTGATAACAGAAACTGCTGATATTTAAGCATATGGAACTGACAATTTAAGGCCCTCATGGCTAGGGTGGCCGAGGTATATACCTTTTTTCCCCACCTTTCTAAGGATCTAGACTCTCTTTCGGAAGGTAGTGGATTCTTAGCAGTAGAGGCCTTCATTCCCTTGGGGCCTTGAGAAATGGTTTTAGGGTTAGCATTATGGCTTTTGTAAAGAAATTGGTGAGAGGTAGGAACTCTGTAGTACCTATCAGGCTTGACTGGGGCAGGAGGCAGGGAATCCGGATTTAGGCAAGCCTCTGAGTAAACATCATCAAGTATGTCCAAGACAGGAGGTATCGCTAGAGGTCTGTGCTGAGGTAACAAAAGAAATTCCCTAAGTCTTTTCTTGGAATCAGAAAAGTCTTGGCCTTCCCAATGGAAGTGTTCCCTCAAGGTGTGCAAGGTTTCCCCAAAAGAGAAATCCTCTGGGGGAGATACAGAAGGAATGGACTGCTCAGCATTCGAATCTTCAAAAGGGGAGTATGAGTGTTCCTCTTCATCAGAATGTTCTGAAAAAATGGAATCCTGGTCAGAAGAGGGAGAAGCTTCCTCCACTCGGGGTCTCTTGTCTGGAGGGGGCTGGGAACCCCTGATAAGAGTAATTAAATCCTCAGCCATTTTTAGCATCTGCTTTTTAGGCATGGGGCCTGGAGATGGGCCCTGTGCAACAGGCCTCTTGGGATGCATGGCTGATTTGGACTTAGTAAAGGCCTTAATGGAGAAGGAAGATGAGGGTCTAAAAACACCATGGGTGGAAGAGGACCTATCCACATTAGGAGGCTCAACACTCACAGTGGCTTCGGTGGTTGTAGTCTGGGTAAGGGCCGAGGTACCTGCGGTCTCGGGTACAGAGGACATCGGCAAAGAAGTGTCATCAGTAGTCAGGAGCTGCGTAGGCGCCTCGCTGAGAACCGGACCACGTGTAGCCAGTTTTGGCGTGGTGTCGGTGGAGACCGCTGGCCTCGCGTGTCGGCCTTTGTCCTTGCGTTTTTTGGACAAAACGGTAGTCGGAGTATCCAATGACATTTTATAATCAAAGGTTTTACCAAAAAAGTGCTGGGCGAACTCCGCCCAACACTTAATAGTGCGTTTATTGAAAGTAGCGCAAAAGCGACAGGCCGAGACGTCGTGGTCTGGGACTAAACAAGGTATGCAGAGGGAATGGAAATCCTTATGCGGTATTTGCTTCCCACAAGAAATACAATTGTTAACTTTGTCTGACATCGGTCTGAGGCAAGAAACGTTTCCCCAACGGGGTACTTAGCTTTAAAGAAGATTTCAGTTTCCAATTATTCGTAATTTCAGGAGCTGGCCAACCGGCACTTGCGAACTGCTTCTGCTTCGGGCACCGCGCGGCAAAAAAGACTGAAGAATATGGCGTCGGCTGTGTCTTATATACCCCTGTCACACTGACGTCAGAAAAGAAAGCGACGACAACCGACGCCGGACCTAGACTTTGGAATTCGGCCGACCGAGGACCCGCCTGACGACAGAAAACCCATCTGTGATTACTGCAGCTGTATGCACGATGAACATCACCAGCATATAAGCTTATGCATTCTTTTGTTCGGGGAGTCTCCCTGGTACTTTCCATGAGGATCCCACACGTGTGTAATAAACACCACTGAAAGAGAGGAAGAAGTGTCTTGTCTTCATTTAATGTAAAATACTAAATGCAACAATTGGTGCCGTTACTCTGATCTGAATTGACAACAGCTGCGGCAGTTGGGAATTGAACAAAATACTGCTAATGAAAGGACCCATGACAGAATTTTCTATTCTGGCAGTGTTTCTTTCATTTCCTGTACTTGCCTGCTTTAAAATTTGGTATTGATAATTTTATAGAAATGTAATAATTCCTCTCATTCAGTCGTTTTGAGGTAAGTGGCATGCATTTCTTTTCTGCTATTGATTGTGCAGTATGAGAGTGGGTTAAAACGAAAAACTGGTGACGAAAGAGTGAAAAGAGATATGAGAGTGGGGAAAACGACGTTTACAAAACGTCACAGCTAAATCTGTAAAATACAGTATAGCTTATTGTGTGAAAATGGGAGCGAGTGTGGGAACCATAAAAGAGCCAGAAAGAGGTACAGCAGCTGGTTATATGTATTATCGTGTGTCCCGGGACAGTTGTATGTTTATAAGTCAGTGGGTCGCCCTCACTAAGGGTGATGGTAAACTCGCCTTTCCAGAAAATGCTAGTTTTAAGAAAAATATTTTGCTTAATCTCCAGGGAAAGTTGAGGAAAAAAAGGAGAAGAATACCAGGGTTGTGCTGGGCAGCATTTAATGACTGGATGACAGAGGCGCAAGAAAGAAAAAAGGATTCAGTTATTAGTAGTCTGAAAGATAATCAGCAGAAATTAAAAGAGCAATTGAGGGAATTACAACATACTGCTAGTAATTTAGATGTAGTAAACTGTAAAGGCTTGAAGGACTCACCCTTTAAGGGGCTTTATCCTGTAAAGGAACTAGCTAAATTGCAAATAACATTCATCAGAAGACGATAATGCCTGGCTCCCCCCACCACTGATTGCACCCCCGCAGTATCAGCCCCCCCCCCCTTGCTCAACAAGGAGCCGAAACACAGCAGCCAGATTCCACCCCTAGAGAGAGAGAACAAGCTGCGGACAGTCAGTCTAGTAAATCTGATCCAGAAACGAGCGATAGAAAAAAGGGACCCAGAACTCGTAGTAGGACTCAAAGAAGCCAAAGCTGTAATGTATTTTAAAGTTAAACCCTATTATAAAGGAAAAGGGATGTAACATTTACACCAATGAAGGCATTTTGGCCAGTTCCCCACTATAATTGACAGTGGGGATGGATATTTTGGGCCAGATAAATTTAATCCAGATTCAGAATTGGAGTAGTCAGATGATGACAGATTGTTACTTTTGAGGGAGGTACCTAACCCAGCCCATGCTAGAAGTGCACAGGAACCACCAACCATTGTAATACCAAGGGCGTGGCCGGCGGTTGATTTTCAAGCCATTAACCAAATCACTACCGCCTATCCGTACTAATCCAGCTAAGTTCCAGCGTGTGCTGGCGGGACATATTTGTTTAAAAAATCCTACAATTGAAGAAGTCAGGGCAGTTCTTCACTACGCCATACCGGCTGATCTGATGAAATGGATTTGAGATCATGCTAATGTCCCTAATCTGAATCCAAAACATGATGCACAAGGAGATAATGGGTTTGAAGTGATCAGACAGCGTATAGTAGATGCTATTACAGTAATAGTTCCACCCACACCTAAATGGTCCAAAATCATGATGAACCTGTGGATGAGTATTTAAAACCATCGCACTGAAGCCACTGAGGCTTATTCTGGTTACCCAGAACCTACCGAAGTGCCGGCACAGAGTGGATTGTCGGCTGCCTTCGTAGATAGGTTACACCCACAAGTACAGGATAAGCTAAAGGAAGTAGGTTTAAACTGGCCTGGTATTGGATTGCATGAATTAGTCACACAAGTGCAATACCTCTCCGACCACTTAGCACAGGAAAAAATGGACTTGCAGGAAAAATTGGTAAAAGCGCAGATTCAGATGTGTACTGCCTTCGGGCAGCGTGGACGGGGAAGAGGGAGACGTGGATACCAAGGGGCAGGAAACTCGATCAGCCCCATCTCAAAGCTATAATAATCAGACTGAGTGTTTCAATTGTGGCAAAGTAGGCCATTAGAGAAATGAAAGTCCCTATCTGGCTGAGCAACCTGCCCCACCCACTGATACGTCACCTCAGTGGAATTCTAATTGGACCCCATCCAATCGGCAGCCATCACAATGAAGGTTCCCTGAACAAAGACAACAGCAGTTGTGCCCTTTCATCCCTGTAGATCAAGATGGACCACGTTATGTTACTTGTCAAAAATAAACTGTACCCATTTTTGATTGACACTGGAACAACCAAATCTATGTTAGCTGGCGAAGCAGCAATAAATGTCCCCCTCTCCAAAAACATAACTAGAGGGGTAGGTGTCTCTGGTATTCCTACTGAATATTCTGAAACCATCCCAGTCATTTTGGGACCTTTACAAGACAAACATGCATTTTTAGTAGGACCCTCAGCACCTTTAAATTTATTGGGAAGAGATTTGCTCTGTAAGATGGGAGCAACCATCTTCTGCACAGCTGATGGAGTATATTTACAAGTACCTTCAGATACATAAGATATTATTTTGGCTACTTTAGATGAAAATGTCACTTTGCAAACAATATGTATGCAGTCTGGCCTCGATAAAAATAAGCATCTAAATTCATTACCCTCTCATTTATGGACCACTCATGATAATGATGTTAGGTTCCTGATTTCAGCTACTCCTGTAAAGATAACCTTAAAACCCGGAGCAAAGTTACCTCGGGTACCACAGTACCCTTTGACGGTAGAGGTCACATCTGGTAATGCCCCCGTCATTTCTGCCTTGATACAAAAAGGAATTGTAGTACCTACAACAAGTCCATGTACTCCAATTCTACCGGTAAATAAACCTGGTAAACAAGCTTACAGCTTTGTGAAAGACTTGCGAGAAGTCAATATAAAGCTGTCTTGCCTGTTTTTCCAATCGTACCAAGCCCAGCTATGATTATTTTAAACTGCATCACACCTACAGCACATTGTTTTATGGTTATAGGTATCTCATCAGCTTTCTTCTCTAAGATCCCAATACATTCAGATAGTCAGTATTTGTTTGCATTCACTTATAAGGGCCAACAGTATACTTGGACCCGACTACCAAGGATATGTAGAATCTCCAACCCTATTCTCTAGAGAGATGCACAGACAACTGCAGGATTTACAGTTACCACCACATTCAGTATTGGTCCAATATGTAGACGATATTCTTATAGCTTCACAAGATACCAAGTCTTGTATAGAGGACTCACTTCTAGTTTTAAAGTTTTTAGCTGAACGAGGTTTTAAGGTAAATAAATCTAAACTGCAGTTCTGTCAAGAAAAGGTACAATACCTGGGACACATAATTTCTATGGGTTCATGTCAAATACTTCTAAGTAGAATTACCTCAATTCAGACTGCCCCCCGCCCTGCAACTTAGACAACTCAGGGGGTTCCTTGGCCTAGCAGGTTATTGTAGACAGTGGGTGCCCAATTTTTCAGAAATTTCAGCCCCTCTGTTACAGCTTCTAAAAAAGGAGGTCACAGACCTTCTGCCTTGGTCTCCTGAACATGAAAATGCCTTTCAGGCTATTAAAACAGCATTGATAAACCCACCTGCCCTGGAGCTCCCAGATTATTCTAAACCCTTTGTTTTCTTCTGTTGTGAAAGAAACAAGACTGCCCTGGGCCTGCTGGCGCAAGCGCACATGGGAGGCTATTGACCTATAGCATATTACAGCACTCAGATTGCTTCTGGCTTTCCACTCTGTTTATGAGCAGTGGCAGCCACTGTTGTCTTGATCGATATGGCAGCACCACTGACTTTAGGACATCACACTATCCTAGCAGTACCTCAAGCAGTACAAGTGTTACTCCTAAAAACAAAAACACAGTATCTTTCTAATGCTCGCCTCACTAAATATGAGTTAAGTTTATTAAGTAATCCCACTGTTCAATTTACACGATGCCCACCACTAAACCCTGCTTCACTGATTCCAACTAGTGACGAGGGCGAACCACATGACTGTGTGCTTGCAGTTAACACTGTTCTTTCATTTGGTTAGATTTGCAAGATGTTCCTTTGCTTAATCCTGATTTAGTTCTTTTTGTAGATGGGTCCTGTTTACTAAATAATCTTGGCGAACTCCAGGCTGCATGGTCAGTCTGCTCGCCATCTGAGGTTTTACAAACTGGACAATTACCACCTGGCACTTCCGCACAAGCCGCGGAATTAGTGGCACTTTCGCATGCATGCAAAATGGACAAAGACAGATATGTTACTATTTATACTGATTCACGTTATGCCCATGGTGTTGTTCATGATTTTGGTACCTTGTGGAAGGAAAGGGGTTTTTTTGACATCCTCTGGGGCACCAATTAAAAATTACCTGTATACTGATCACCTCTTACAGGATTTATTATTATCTTCTTAAACTGCTGTTGTCAAGTGTGCACCTCACCAGTCTAATGACTCCCTAGTAACTAACAGAAATAATTTGGCTGACTGGGCTGCCAAGCAGGCTGCTCTTTCACATAATGTTCAGGGACAATTTCTGCAGCCTATCTTACAAATGGTTACTTTTGACACTACTGTTTTAAAAACTTTACAAAGTGAAGCATCGGAATCAGAAAGAAAAACATTGCTGGCCCAAAGTTGTTTCAAATGCTCTGATTCAATTTGCCAGCATCCTGATGGCAGATTAATTTGCCCTATATCTATGTTAAATTCTCTTATAAAAGCATATCATTTGCCAGCTCATGTAGGGGGTACAAGCATTAATCAAACAAATCCAGAAGGATTGGTTCGCTCCAGGACTTTCTGCTTCTGTGCAACATTTTTTGAGCACGTGCTCCATTTGTTTGCAGCATAACATTTCAAAAGGCACTCTGGCTCCCGCTCAACCAGTGCCAAAACCAATAGGACCGTTTTGTGCCTTACAGTGGGACTTTATTGAACTCCCACCTTGTACTCGTTCTAAATATGTTTTGACTGTTGTTGATATTTTTTCGGGGTAGTTAGAAGCCTACCCATGTGCTAAAAACGATGCTATTTCAGTTGCAAAAAAATTGTGTTATGAATTGATACCTCATTTTGGTGTTCCTTGTCAAATATACTCTGACCGTGGAATGCATTTTACTGCTAAGTTAGTTGAATCGTTGTGTACAATGTTAGGCATCACTTTGAAATTTCATTGTCCGTATAGACCACAGGCATCAGGTATTACTGAACGAATGAATCAGACCTTGAAAACTAGACTTGCTAAAGTCACTTCAGAAACAGGCTCAACTTGGGTACAGGCCTTACCACTAGCCTTACTTTCTATTCGAGCACAACCGCATCCTACTAAGGGTCTTTCTCCACATGAAATTCTTATGGGTCACCCTCTGCGTATGCCCATGACACCACCACCACTCTTTTCTGAATATGATGCATTTGATAATGATATTCTCTTGTACTGCAAATCTCGTTTCCTTCCTACAGTTTCACCATCGACAAGTAGCAGCAGCTCAACATCTTCCAGATCCTTTCCTGTCCTCCGCCCTACAACCAGGCAATTGGGTTTACGTTAAGTCCTTCTCTAGAAAAACAGCGCTCCAGCCACGCTGGAAGGGGCCCCTCCTGGTTCTTCTGACAACGTCATCTGCTGTGTGACTGCAAGGATCTCCAACCTGGATACACATTTCACACGTCAAAAAAGTTGTAGTGTCCGAAGACCAACAGCCTTTATCTTTTTCCACTCCAGATTCTCCTCCCACTGCTACTCGTACTCGAAGTAGAACTGTTCCAGTACCTGCCTATGCCTAACATTTATCCTTTTGGAAAATTCCAAGCTGCTGACACTACGCAGACTCAACAACCATTTCCACAAAAATATTGGACAGCCATTTTGGTGGCCATTCTTGTTGTACTGTTATTTTTAATGTGGCCATTTTATTTCCTGCTCCATCGTCACATCACACCAAGCGAGCTATGTGGCACCCATCTTTCAACATCTACCAAGCCAACAAATATGTTTATGCTTCTACATTCAATGTTTCTAACTGTTGGATCTGCACTGCCATGGGGGATTGTCACTGGCTGCGGCTCCACTAAGTATCATTGATACATGGACTAGCTTACTCGACAACACTGCTAACATTACATCCAGTAAATCTATTGCATTACAACTTTTTCTCCATCACAATGGCACTCTGTGTTTCCGACGAAACTACTCAAGTCAACATCATTGGACTTGAAAAATGGGACAAAGTACCTGCAACATGACAAGTGAATACCAGTGCAATTATACAGAAGGAAACCGCATAGCCTCAGGCTGTCGAGTTTCATTCGATGCCATTCAGCCGACATTAGGAAATGCCTCATTACTTGGTTCTCGCAATATCATATTTCTTGCCATATTCCATGGCATAACTACGGGCAGTGACCATTCTTCAAACGTTACCACCCTGGTGCAGGACTGTTATTTTATATGCGGAAGAAAGGTCAATAAATGGCTACCGGAAAACTGATCTGGTAGCTGTTTCTTAGGTTATTTAGTCCCAGCCATCCGACATACATCTGCTTTACCTCAAGGAAAAATTTGGAATGTTCGAGAGGTTAAAAAGCCTGCCAATCCGGTAGGCCAAACTGACGCTTCATGGATTTATCATCATGACTTAGCTCATGCTGGCACCAAAGGACCATCTCATATGGACTTGGGTGATGACGTCATATCGTGGGCTGGTATAACTCCAGCATACGGAGCAGTAAAATCAGTTTGGGGTCTGAGAAAACTGCCCAAATTGCTTGAAGTATTAAGCAATGCCACATTTTCTGCTTTAGAACTAGTGACTGATGAACTGACTGCTATGAGAGTTGTAGTCCTCCAAAACCGTACAGCTCTCGATTTCACCCTAGCTGCGAAAGGTGGAACTTGCGCTTTAATCTAGGAGGAGTGTTGTACGTTTATTTCTGACAATCAGCACGAAATTGAAAGTCATCTCGAACTCATTCCGAGAGTCTCCGAACTCTCTAAGGCCAAGGAGGCCGATAACTCAATATGGGCATGGTTAACCAACCTGTTCTCAGGTTGGGGAGGTGGATTACTGAAGTTAATTTTATTAATTGCAGTATTAGCTCTTATTGCCTTTCTTGTGTTATTAATCAAAACATTGATTTTGAAATTAATGTCTTTCAAGACTACTAAAAAGGTGCCAAAGTTTTATATGCCTGCAGTCATAAATATGGATGATGAAATAAAAATGTGCGACAATGATGAAGGAACCAGCCACATGGTTATGTTAGACTTGGGGCAAATGTATGATCGACTAAATAGTGATGCTTACACAGCATCAAATGGGGGATTGTAGAATATGAATGGCCAAAGTATGTGCTTAAGGAAATGGAGTATGTGACAATCTGCATGCATTAAGATGGACTTTGTACTGTGAACTTCTGAGTAAACTGTGAATAGTGGAAAAGTACTGAAAAACAGGTGCCTGCTTGAAAGCAGGAAATGTGCCTTATATTGAAGTGCATCCAATTTTCCTTTTCTGCCTAGAGATGTAGTAATGTGAACTGTTTTAAGCCTACAGGTAAACCACCGATTGGTTAATTGTCTTTTGTACTAATTTAATTGGTCTAGTTTATATTTTTGTACTGTCAGCAGTATCACCAGCATATAAGCTTATGCATTCTTTTGTTCGGGGAGGCTTCCACACGTGTGTAATAAAACACCACTGAAAGAGAGGAAGAAGTGTCTTGCCTTCATTTAAGGTAAAATACTAAATGCAACAATGCTAGATGTCCACCAAGGTGGCTTATTTTTTCGTGAGGAACTTTTTTTTATCTGTTCTGGTATGGCTGAATCTACACATTTGTATAGGTGTTTATACAGGGCATTTGTGCACACCTCCATATACGAGACATTGCTGTCAGTGGTGGCAGGGGGTTTGAAACTATTTATGCCATCTCTTAGGAGGGTATAGTTTGCTTTGGAGAAAATTTTCAACCTTTTTTGCTCTGGTGAGGGGGGGGGCAAATGCAATTGTTACTCCAAATGACACTGATTTCCAATTGGACTTTACCAGAGAGAGTCCCACTCAAGCAGGTCAAGGAAGGCAGTGTGTTTTTTGTGATTGAGGGTGGGGGACCTATAGCTAACAATGACGGGGGGGTCTTTCCGACAGTTAATTGGACTTGAAGTAATTCTAGGGAGCTGTACTGTTTAACCAGTCTTGAGGTGCATTCGTCTTTAATGAAGATGGATACACCTCCTCCTTTGGTCCTTTCATGTTCATTTTGCGGTCTGAATGTGTAGAAGGCATTGTAGCCTTGCATGGCTGAACTACTCTCTGTGGCCTTGAACCATGTCTCTGTGACTGTGGAGACATTGGCATATTTCAGAGTAAGGAGTGCTTCCAGTGAGTGCAGTTTCTGACTTAGACTCCTAGCATTAAGCAGCACAATCTTAAGTTTGCTTCTAGAGGATATTTTTACATGAGGAATTTTATTCTTACGGCATTGCCTAAAAAGGCACTATGGGGGGGAAGCATGTAACTTTACCAGTAACTGAAACCCAAGAGGTGACAGGTGAAGACCACCTCTCTGGCAAAGCAGTGTGGTCTGTCGACCATATCATCCCAGGCTGACAGATACTGGATCCCCCTGTACTGACACTAGAAGCTAAACCAATTGTTGAAGTCAACCATTTTTTTGTTTGTAATGAGGCATCATCCTGGGTGAAAGCAGAATGCTGCTTAGAGCTAGGGACATACCTGCATGGGATACATTTTGAAAGCTCAGTCATATCTCTCTTCATATAGTCCATTGAGGTAATTCTCAAGTCATTCACGCCAACATTTATTTATTTGCAGTTTGTTTGCCAGGATAGTTCAATTGGCCACAAGGAGCCCGTTTTCACTGGAGTCCTGGAGCGAAAAGCTCCAGAAAAATATATAGTACACATTGCACATTTACATTACAGATTATCTCATAGGAATACAAAGTAAATACAATAAGAAAAGGTTAACAATGACAGAAATCATCAGTATTATTTGTAAAACCGCAATAAAAAACAAAACACTTTTGTTTTGAGACTTGAGTGCGTGAGTGGTTTCGCGGATCCTGGCACCTGACAGGCTGCTGACCGTGACCTTCTTCTTGTCCAGCCTGGTGAGGAGAACATCTGCGTGTCTCACTATGGAGTCACCTATGACCAAGGAATTTGGTTTTGAAGGGTTCTGCCTTATGGGCTTACTGAGTGAGACACTAATGCATGTGCTTTTATATGCAGTAGATTTTGTTGGAACTGTATTGTTTGTAGAAGGTTTGCACTTGCAAGGCCTCTGCTCTTTTGGTAAATTTCTAGTGAGTACCTCCACATATGTAGGTTTATGAGTTATGTCCTTTGTTTTTGAAAGAGATGAAGTGTGTGCTGACAACCTGTTGCTGTTGTTACATGAGACAGAGAGCATTAATTCCAGATTCATAGTATAGATACATCTTTCACATATTGTGCTTCCATGTTTTAGGAGTAATAGGTTGTCACTATACATGACAATTGCTACATTGCCTCATGTCAATCAGTTTGGCTGGAGAAATGGCAGGAAAAGTACAGTTGTGTACCTACCATAAATGTAGATGTTTGAGTGTTCACACTGCTGCAGTCATCACACTTGGGTTATCCTGCCATCAGGCGGTCCCACAGTCGGCCAGAGATCCAAAGTCTTGGTCCGGCGTCAGTTGCTGTCGCTTTTTCCCTGATGTCAGTGCGCCAGGGGTATATAAGATGCATCCAACGCCATTTTCTTCAGTTTTTCTTGCCCCAGATGTCAGGTGACCCCAAGTAGGTAGGCAATACATATTGTTAATAAAAACATAAATATAAAAATAAACAATACCTTCAGTTACAAGCAAATACACCACAAAGGTTGTAAAGGAAAGAAAGGTATAGATAAGTCCAGCTGGGACAGGGGGGATGGAGGGAGGGTAACCTGGACTGCAGCAGTGTGAACACTCGAACATCTGCATTTATGGTAGGTACACACAACTGTACTATGTTCAGCTTGTTACACTGCTGCAGTCATTACACTTTGGTAGAATCCCAAAGCTAAGGTTGGGTGGCCGGTCTATAAAGAGCTAGGATTGGCTATGAGGCCCTGCAGAACTGCAGTGGCAAACCCTGCTCTGGATTTAGAGTAAAGAGGCAAGGGGTAATGCTTGGTAAAGGTGTGCACTGAACTCCAAGTTGCAGCCTCCAAAATTTCCTTGGTTGGTACTCCTCTGAGAAAGGCTGTTGAAGTGGCTGTTGCTCTGGTAGAATGTGGCCTAATGTTATTAGGGACTGATTTTCCATGCTGCGTGTAGCAGTAACGAATGCAGTGTCCTATCCATTTGGAGATGGTCTGTTTTGAGAAAGCCTTGCCCTGTGATCCTGTGGCATATGCTATAAACAGTTGCTCAGTTTTCCTGAAAGCTTTTGTTTTGTCCAAGTACAAGCATAGCTGTCTGTGTATGTCCAAAGAGTGCAAAAGTTTCTCCCCTTTATTCTGAGGTTTTGGATAAAAAGTTGGCAAATGGATGGTTTGGTTAAGAGCCACACTAGATACCACCTTTGGCATAAAGGTAGGGTTTGTCCTTAAAGAAACCCTGTCCTGATGAAAAATTATAAAAGTTTCCACTGCCATTAATGCCTGTAGCTCTGAGACCCTTCATGCTGAAGTTACTGCCAAAAGCAAAGAAGTTTTCCATGATAAAAAATTTTAGATCGGCTGTATTGGCTGGCTCAAAAGGTGGCAGGGTCAGTTTTTCCAAAACAAAATTGAGGTCCTAAGTTGGTGTTGGTGCTCTCCGGGGCGGTCTTATGTTTTTAGCCCCTCTGAGGTACTGCTTTAGCAAGGGATGAGAGAATAAAGGAGGATCCGTGTTAATTGATGAGAAGGATAGGCCTTTGTCCAGCATCTCAGTTAAGTATTGTAAAATCTGAGAAATGTTTGGGACAAGAGGGTCAAGGCCTTGAGCCTGGTTCCAGGCACAGAATCTCTTCCATTTTTCTGAGTAAGATTTCCTGGTGGTAGGCCTCCTCGCCTCTAAAATGACATCCATAACAGCGTTAGAGAGAGGTGTTGTCTGTTTGGCTAATGAATCTGCCATGCAGCCAGGTTTAGGGTCTTGAGCTGACCGTGCAGGATCTAATTTGTTTTGTTGAGTCAGAAGGTGTGAAGTTTGAGGCAAAATCCATGGTGGGCCTTGAGCCAAGTTCTTTAAGATTGGGTACCAGTGCTGGCATGGCCAGTCTGGAGAAATCAGGATCATCTGTGGTTTCTTTTGTCTGGCTTTTAGGAGTGCCTTTGAAAGGAGAGGCAGTGGTGGGAGGGCATAAACTTTTAGGCTTTTCCAGCTGAACGAAAGAGCATCCACTTTCCATGCTTGTGTGTGGTAAGTCCTTGTGCAGAATTTTTGTAGTTGGCAATTCAGTGGGGAGGCAAAAAGATCTATGTCTGGCCATCCCCATTTTTGAGTTACCATGCTGAATATTTGTGGATTCAATTTCCATTCGTGTGGGTCCATGATATTTCTGCTTAGATTGTCTGCCAGAGTATTTTTCTTTCCTGGCAGGAATTGTGCTTGTAGATGAACTTGATAAGTTAGAGCTGTGTTCCACAAGGTCATGGTTTGCCTGCATAAGGGATAAGAATGAGTGCCTCCTTGCTTGTTTATGAGCCACATTACTGTGGTGTTGTCTGTCTTTAATAGTAATTGTCCTGGATGCAGAAGGTCCTTGAAAGCTGTTAGGGCATTTTGAACAGCCAACATCTCTTTTTGATTGATGTGAAGATGCATTTGGTCTTTCGTGCACTTGCCCTGAATACATTTTCCTGCCATGTGTGCTCCCCAGGCTTAGTCCGAAGCATCTGTTGTTAGAGTCTGCCTGGCTGTGGGTAGAGTGAAAGACTGACCCTTGTGTATTACTGCTTCTAAACTGCAAGCGTGTTGAGTCCAAACACTTTTTAGGTACTATTGTAATTTCCTCATATGCAGTCTGGCATATGGAATTAGTAGAATGCAGGATGCCTTGAATCCCAGGGCCTGCAGAATTTTTCTTGCAGGGAGATGGGACTTTTTTGCCAGTAATTGAAAATATTGAGTCAGTTGTCCTTGTTTGTCTGGCGTGAGATAAGCCATCTGGGCCATTGTATTTAAGCTGGCACCCAGGAATATTATCTGTTGTGAGGGCACTAGTTTTGACTTCTTTTTGTTTACTGTGTAACCTAGAGAGATTAGCAACCTTTTTACAAACACCAGATGCTTTAGAAGAATGTCCTTGTTCTCTGCTTGAATGAGGCAGTCGTCCAGGTATGGAATACATTTGAATTCCTTTTTGTCTGCAAAATGCAATTACTGGTGCCAGGCACTTTGTAAAGACCCTGGGAGCAGTAGATAAGCTAAAGGGCAGTGCAGAGAATTGGTAGTGCATTGTACCAGCTTTGAATCTGAGGTATCTTCTGCAATCTTGTCTGATAGGGACATGCAGGTATGCCTCTGAGGTCCAGAGTAACAAGCCAAGCCTTCTAGCCCAACATGGGAAGAAGCTGCTGTAGTGTCAACATTTTGAATTTCGGAACATCCAGGTAAATATTTAGAGTTGAAAGGTCCAGTATGGGTCTCCAGGCTTTGTCCTTTCTGGGGACCAGGAAGAGTCTTGGTAAAATCCTTGTTCTTGTTCCTGCTGTGGTACTTTTTGAATAGCTCTTATGTCCACGAGGGCTGAAATTTGTTTTTGAGCCTCTGCCCAATGATTTTGTGGCAGGTTTGGCATTCCTTTTATCCTTGATAAAGTGTGAAAGTGGAACCTGTAACCTTGAGACACAATATTTAGAACCCATTTGTCTTGGGTGAATGTTTGCCAATTTTGAGAAAAAAGTGCTAGTTTTCCCCCTAAGGCGGCTGCCAAAAGGGAAATGCTTGGTATACGAAGAGGGAAGTCATTGGGACTGTTTCCTATAAGGTTGAGACCTGTCCTCACCTCCTTTTGGGGTTGAAGTACCCCACTGTTGTTGTCTGTTAGAGCCTTGGGGTTGAGATCTGCCTCTTGGACGTCTGTATCTGCCTCTCTGTGGCCTGTCTGACACTGGAAAGGACCAATTTTTTGTAGGCCAATTTCTGCTAAATCGAGGTGGCTGTACCTGTAAGAAATCTTTGACTGTTTGCATAGATTTAGCTTTATCCTCTATTTTCTTTAACACCTCTTCTGCCTTAACACCAAATAACGTATCATGCTGTAAAGGAGCATCCAATAATTTTGCCTTAAAATAATCAGGTAAACTCTGTTCTTTTAACCAAGCATGTCTTCGAATCACAGAACCTGTAACTGCGGATCTACAAGAGGCCTCTAAAGAATCAAAACCACATTGCAGAGTATGTTTTCCCACTTGTTCAACTGCATGCAATAAATCCTGCATTTCTTTATAGTCAGGAGCTTCTGAGCTTGCAAGCATTTTCTGTTTTAACTGAGTCATTAAATATTGTTGGTACTTAAGCATGTGAAACTGGCAATTTAAAGCCCTTACTGCTAAAGTTGCAGAAGTGTAAACTTTCTTCCATCTATGCAATGCTCTAGAATCTCTGTCAGAGGGGACTGGATTTTTTCCAAGAAGACTTAACCCCTTTGGGACCCTGGGAAATGTTTTCTGGGTCAGCAGAAGGGTTTTTATAAAGAAACTTGTAAGAATCAGGGACTCTATAATACCTATCTGGCTTGGCTGGTGCAGGGAGCAAAGAATCGGGAGATGAGCAGGATTCAGAGAACACAATATCTAACACAGGTGGAATAGCCAGGGGCCTGTGCTGAGGCAATAAAAGGAAGTCCCTGAGCCTTTTCTTGGATTCCAAATAATCCTGACTTTCCCAATGGAAATGCTCCCTCATGGTATGTAAAGTTTCTCCAAAAGAGTAATCCTCAGGAGGAGAGGCTGACATGATAGATTCTTCAGCCTCAGAATCCTCATAGGAGGGTAGAGAGTATCCCTGGTCTGAAGAGGAATCAGAGGAAATGGAAACCTGATCAGAGGAATCATAGTCTATCCTGCGTAGGCCTTTTCTCAGGAGGGGGATGGGAACCCCCGATTAGAGTAATGAGGTCTTCGGCCATTTTAAGCATCTGTTTCTTAGGCATGGAGGACTGTCCAGGAGAATGCTGTACTTGCTTCTTTGTCTTTAATGGGGTTTTTGTCTTGGCTGTTGCTTTATCTTTAATGGGGTTTTTGTCTTGGCTGTTGCTTTAATGGTAAGTTGTGAAGGTCTGAAAACACCCTCAGAAGCCGATGCCTGCTCAGCGGCTCCGGACCCATCTGAGGGATTAGTTTCCGTAGGACCAGTACCTTGAGTTTCCAGAGGCCTAGTTGTCTCCACGTGGGAGTCAGAGGCGGCCTGTGGCTCTGAGGTAGCGGGAGTCAGGAGCTGCAAAAGCACCTCACTGAGAACCGGCGAACTGGTGACTGGCCTAGAAGAGGCTTCGTCGGTTTTGGACCTCGGATGCCTGTCTTTATCCTTGTCTTTGCGTTTAAGAATTGCGGTCGTCGGTTGATCCGACGGCATAGTATAATTGAACCTTCGGCCAAAATAGTGCAAAGCAAAATCAAAACATCTTTTTATAGTGCGTTTGTTAAATCTAGCACAAAAGCGACAACTAGTGACGTCATGATCAGGGCCTAGGTATGGAATCTGCATTCAAACTGGAACCTTAGTTTGAGAGACAGCCTTACAAGACTATCTGAAAATATATAGAGCTGAGCATATTTTTCTGTATTATTCTGTATTATAGAGCTAAATTGTTGCTTAGATATCTGTTGTCTTACTGCTCTGTAAATATATAGAGATCAGTATATACTTTTTGGCTTTATAATTTGCACATTCCTCACATCTGTGTTGAAACTGGTTTTCCACCCCCCCTCCTGTTCCTGGTTTAAATTTGGTGGATTTTACAGTGCCTGCCCCACTGTAGATTTGATCTAGAACACTCCCCCAGTCCCATCTCTTTACTGCATTCTACCTAATAAACCCTTTCTGCACTTGCTTTTAGTCCTTTTTAATTTAATTACATTTTTTCAAACTGTGTGTGGACTAATATTGCTACATACTCAAGTGTGCCAGATTGCACTACATGAGAATTGTTTTTACTACTGCTTTTGCTACGTTTCTGAAAAAAAAAAAAAAGTATCTGCTTTTACTGTACTTGTGTTTCGTCCTACCTTATTTTGCTTTTGCGTCATCTTAAAAGTACTCAATTGTATTTATTACTGCTTGGTGTAACTCATTCTAAGCCTTTTAGTTTAAACACTTGGGCTTCAGACCAGTTGTTTTACATTAAGAGGGTTTGTGGTTCGCACTGTAGTGGCAGAACAGGTAGCTTACATCCTTCTAAGTTGGGAACTGCTGATTGAGGGCTCAGTGTATGTTATTCTAAAAGTGTAAAATTCTGGTTTAAGCACTTGGGCTTTCAAGCCAGTTATTTCACATTAAGAGGGTTCGTGGTCTGCACTCTTGTGGGAGGAAAGGCTGGACTCTGGCCTTCTGAGCTGGGAATTTCTGGTTAAAGGCTTATAGTGCATGCATATCTGAACTGCTTCTTACTGAAACTGGTACACCTTGTTTGCTGTAGCATAGACTAGATCCAGGCCCGCTGAATCTAGCTTTGTTTGTATAACTTGAGCAACAATCCAGGCATTCTTTAAAGTATTCAATTGTATTTATTACTGCTTGGTAGTAACTTGATTAAAGTGTAGCTATCATTCTAAGTCTTTTGGATTAAGCACTTGGGCTTCAGACCAGTTGTTTTACATTAGGAAGGTTTGTGGCATGCACTGTGGTGGCAGGACAGGTAGCTTACATCCTTCTAAGTTGGGAACTGCTGATTGACAGCTCAGTGTCTGTTATTCTAAAAGTGTATTAGTTCTGGTTTAAGCACTTGGGCTTCAGGCCAGTTATTTTACATTAAGAAGGTTCGTGATCTGCACTCTTGTGGGAGGAGAGGCTGGACTCTGCCCTTCTGTGATGGGAATTTCTGGTTAAAGGTTTATAAGTGCCTGCATATTTGAACTGTTTCTTACTGAAATTGGTACACCTTGTTTGCTGTAGCATAGATTAGTTCCGGGCCTGCTGAATCTAGCTTTGTTTGTATGCTTGTTGTTTGTTTGCTTGTTATTTCCCTGGAATGCTAATTCCACCTAAAACTCTGCTTTCAGCGCTTCTGTGGATCCCTAGTGATATCTGCATTGCTTACTGTACTTATTTCCTTGTTTCACTTGAAAGTTACTGTTTGTCATTTTTGCATTTAAGTTACCTGTAACACATTGCACTTAAGTTACCTGGCACTTGCTCACTAAGCAATTATATAAGTCAGCACTAAATAATTAAAAGTACTACACCCTCACAAACTCCCCTTGAGTATCTTGTTCCCCACTGGCCCTTGTTTTCAATTATAAAGGAATTCCCAACACTATTCTAGCATGTCCAAAGGTCAGTTGTCAATCTCCTCTCCAGTCCAGCTGGTGAATCTGGGAATCTTGAGGCAATGTTACAACTGCCTCATGTACACAGACAACCCTCTCCTCCTCCCAACAAATTCCAACACATGTGAGAGATGCAACCATATAGCCAAGCTGGAGGCTAAGCTCTCTCATCTTAGTACTGGCATAACAAGTCAGGAGGAGAAGGAAACCACACTCACTACAATTGCAGTCTCACATAGACCTACCACGACAGCAAACCAAACACATAATCACACAAAAACATACTCGGAGGCTCTAAATAAAGATCTGCCTAAGCAGCAGAGACCTCCAAAGCAGACACCCAAGCAACCGCTACCCCAAAACAAAACACATGCAACACATATCTCACAAAGCCAGTGTGCTGAACAGTCACAGCCCTTAAGGCTAAACAACACACCTGATACACTTGTAATAGGTGACTCTATCGTCAGGCACACTGACGTCCCGCTCACCAGACTGAACAAGGAGAAGGTAACGGTGAGCAGCCTGTCAGGCGCTAGGATCTGCCACATAACACAAGCACTCAGGTCACTCCAAGGCAAGTACAAATATGACTCAGTCATTGTCCATGCTGGTGTGAATGACCTGAGAAGTACCTCCCTGGACTACATGAAAAGAGACATAGAGGAGCTCTCTGAGCATGTAGCCCAGGCCGGTATGACCCTGACCTTGAGTAGCATCTTACCCTCACCAAGAATGATGCCACAATATGAAGACAAAATTATCAATTTCAATAACTGGCTTAAGTATTGGTGTCATTCAAAGGGGATCCAATGCCTGTCAGCCTGGGATGATATGCTCGACAAGCCACGATGCTTCGCTAGGGTCTGCTTGCACCTGTCACCCCTGGGCTTTCGGATATTGGCAAAGGCTCTTGCTACCCCCATAGTGCCTTTTTTAGGCAAGGCTCAAAAGACAAACCCACCTCCATAGGTATCACAAGGGATAAGAAACTAAGAGTAATGCTACTCAACGCCAGAAGTCTAAACCTCAAGATTCACGCACTCAAAACTCTCCTTAGCATGGAGAACATAGATATCTGTGCAGTAACAGGAACCTGGTTCAGGGCTCCCGAGAGCACCCCAGCACTACCAGGTTATACCTTATACCATGCTTTTCTACCCCAAAACTTGGACCAAATTACAAAAGGAGGGGGAGTATCAATATTCAAAGATACCCACACCTCCAGGTTGGTGGCACAGCACGAAGCATCAGAGACTATCCATGTGCAACTAACAGTGGGTAAAAATGCCTTCCAGTTTATAGCCTGCTACAGACCACCCTCCCAAACCCAGGAACCCCACTCGGCCTTCCTGAGAACACTGGAAAATATGAAGGTCTCTCCAAACACCATTATATTGGGCGACTTCAACTACCCAAACATAGACTGGGAGCATTACTCTAGCTCCAACACCCTAGCCCAAAGGTTCCCAGAATTCATAAACTCAAATGCTATGGAACAACTTGTTACCACTCCCACAAGAGGGGAAAACATACTGGACCTGATCATCACCAACATGGGGACTATATGCTCCAGACCAGAAGTGTATCCCTCACTTGTAAGATCAGACCATAAACTAATCCAACTGGATTATTCACATCCCGACCCCACCCCCTGCCCAGAAAACCACAGTGAAAAACTTCTCTAAAGCAAATTTCACACTCCTCAAAACCGAGGTGGAATCCTTCAAAGCCCCCGGGCCTGTGGAAAATACGGCCCAGACCGCAGAATCCTTTAGAAATGTATTCTATGAACACCTTCAGGAATGCATGGATCATGCAATCCCAAATAAAGCCAAGACCCAATCCTCCAAAGGCAGACGTCCTGTCTGGTGGACCCCAGCCATAAACAAACTATACAATAGAAGGAGGAAGCTACTACACGACAGAGCAAAATCCCAAAAAGGGAAGGCATCTCTGATCAGTATTAGCAAAAAACTACGGGCACTCATAAAATCGGCTAAGGCCAGCTTCGAGAGAAAAATTGCACAGGACACTAAGGATAATCACAAGGCTTTCTTTAGTTATGTTAGGAACCTGGGTGGGATTTCCCAGATATGCTGAGAATTAGTCCAAAATGACAAAAAATACACCGAACCCACAGACATTGCCAACATCCTAGCTGACAGGTTCAGCGCAAACCCCCCCCCTCCCCACCAAAAGGGCAAATATCTATCCCAGCAGAGTGCTGCCCCCCTGACATCTCAGATGCTAAGGTGAGAGCCGCCCTCTCCAAAGCAAAAAGCACAGCATCAATGGGACCAGACGGTGTCCTGGGCTGCATCCTACATGAACTCCAAGAAGAGCTAAACCCAAACATAAGACTACTGTTCAATCTCAGCCTTACTACAGGATATGTACCCAAAGAGTGTCGTACAGCAACAGTGGTCCCTCTCCACAAAGGTGGTGCCTCAACAGACCATGGAAACTATCGCCCCATAAGCCTGACTAGCTTGGTCTGCAAAGCTATGGAAAGGATAATCATGGACCTCATAAATAAAGATATTGGGGACCTACAGACACTGGATCCTACCCAGTTCGGCTTTGTTAAGGGCAGATCCTGCCTCTTAAACCTGGTTGACTTCTTTGAAACCGTCACCAAGGCCATTGACGAAGGGAAGGTGGTCCACACAGCCTACCTGGACCTCGCAAAAGCCTTCGATACAATACCCCACTCGGGCATTATAGATAAGCTCACCAGCTTAAATATAAACCCCTATGTCACTAGATGGGTTGCAAACAGGCTCAAGGACAGAACCCACATGGTTAGAATTGCTGGAGCCATGTCAGACTCCAAACCAGTTACAAGTGGCATCCCACAAGGCTCAGTCCTGGGTCCTCTCTTGTTCGGTATATATTTCTTGGAGGTACAGGCCAACACGGAAGGACTGTGGCTGACCAAGTTCGCAGATGACTGCAAACTGGGTGCCATAATAGACTCTCTAGCCGACACAAGCATCCTCCAAAAGGGCCTCATAGAAACAGACAACTGGTGCCAGAACCATGGCCTCAAGCTAAACGCCAAAAAGTGTATAGTCATCCCCTTTGGCAAAAACAAAGTGCCCACAAATTACCACATAGGTGGTAATCCATTAAGTACAGAAGAAGTAATTAGGGACCCAAGTTGATAGCAATCTCTCATTTGACAACCACGTGGCCAAAGTGGTTAGAAAAACATTTTATATAGCCCACCTAATCATGAAGGGATTCACATCTAGATCAGGGGAGGTCATCGTGCCTCTTTACTCATCCCTCATCAGACCCATAATTGAGTACAATGCCCCTTTTAGGATATACCTTACCAAACACCTGCAGCAACTGGAAAGACCCCAAAAGTACCTCACCAAGAGGATGAAAGGGCTCAAACAGATGCCATATGCTGCCCGGTTAAAGAAACTCCAGCTCTACTCAGTGGCATACCGCCTGTTCAGAGGCGATCTGTGCCAGATGTATAAAGCCATGTCCAACCCGGAATTAAGGGACATGTTGCACCTCAAAAAATCAAAATCCCATCAAGCTACGCGCTCAAGAGACTTGAACCTCAGCTCTGAAATAAACAGGACATGCTGGAGGGACAGATTCATAACCCAGAGGCTCCCTTCACCCTGGAATAAAATCCCAGTCCAGGTTAGGCAGAGTCCCTCATTGACTCTCTTCAAGAGGAACCTTGATGAGTGGATGGGAGATCGTAGGTTTACCCTGGGTATCACTTCTGTGTCACTGTTAGACAGAGGCACAGCATACTAACCTCGAAAAAGGGCATAGCAAAATTAATTTAAAATGGGTGGCGAAAGCCAAACATACTCAGGCTAGGCTTATAAATGCCCTAGGGCAGATAGCCTAGTATGAACCTATGAATACAGTAAGAGTGGAGGTCCTTATGAGGTATTTGCTTTCCACAAGAAATACAATTATTAACTTTTTCTGACATCAGTCTGAGGCGAGAAAAACGTTTCCCAATGGGGTACTTAGCTTTATTGAAGACTTTGGATCGGAAATTCGACTTCAACAATCTCAGGTGTCGGCCGACCGGCACTTGCAAACTGCTTTTGCTTCGGGAACCGCGCGGCAAGAAAGACTGAAGAAAATGGCGTTGGATGCATCTTATATACCCCTGACGCACTGACGCCAGGGAAGAAGTGACAGCAACCGATGCCGGACCAAGACTTTGGAACTCCGGCCGACTGCGGGACCGCCTGATGGCAGGATAACCCAAGTGTAATGACTGCAGCAGTGTAACACGATGAATATCAGTCTGTCCATTACGACGGGTGTATTCTGTAATAAGTAGTAGGGAGTAGGCTAGGAGAATCAAGTTCCGCTGCAGGACTAGTAAAAACAGCTATTCAATGGGGAGGTGTAGGAGTAGAATCATGCATCAACTACTCAAAATGCGCTGCTGGGTTGCTCTCCAGGCACTAGTGTGCAACTGTGTTGCGCTATGAGAAGAAGGGAAGCTTAGGAGGGGTTCCCTAGCAGTTATCTAGGGAAATTTTGTCTTTTTTAAGCATTTGTGTCTACACACTGCAGTGCTAAACCTTGTTGCACGGTGCGCAGCTACATGCAAACGCAGTGCTATTTAACAGCTCTAACACAGTCTTCTAATAGAAAAGCCCCTCACTGAGCTTTTATTCCAACAATCTCCAACTCAAATGCTCCCAAGCAACACACTTCTGCCACAAAGGTACAGGGGGGCCCTTAATGTAAAATAGCTGTTTTAGTACTCTAGTGATATCAAACAGTCCAGATTCAGCAAGTCTGAAACTAGCCTATGCTATTTAAGGCAGATGAATCAAAGAAACAAGTGTAGAATAAGAACAGTCACAACAGCAATAACAGTATAAAATGAAGCAAAAGTAAAGTGAAAAACAGTGAGAAACACAAGTGCAAGAAAAAGGCTTACATTCTACTTATGTTTAGTAGATTTCACTGGATGCCTTGGATGCTCTTGGATGCACTTTAGATTTCTGGCTTAGAATGCCAAACTCTGAGCAGCCCAGCCAAACTGAGAAATCCTGCAATATCAGGAATCCTTGGAAATAAGTTCATTAACTCTGAGAAATGTTCGTAACACACAAAACTTTGCAAAACTTAGAAATATTTTGGCAGGCTCACTCAGAATAGCTTTTGAAGTATCAGAGGAGGTTAAGAAATATCAGAATATTGTTAAAACAACCTAACAGCAGTACAGTAACAAACAGAATTTCTTTAACAAGTGCAGGATGAAAACAATGACAAATTCAAACAAATCAATAAATGCAGCATAGAAGTGAAAGTCAGACCTAGTACAAAAAAATATACTTATATCAGCTCTTTAGCCCAGATGGTTTTAGAAGCAATCCAAGTCTTGTAATCGCAGGTGTCCAAGCCAGGCACAAGGAAGCTCTGAATAAATGAGCACACACTTATAAAATGTAAGGCTTTCATATGAGCAGGATGAAAGACTTTTATAAAGTTAAACCCTCGGGCCAATCAGATAAAAAGACAATAAGCTATCGACCAGTAGTTCCCACCTTGGATGGGCTGAATTTAGCTCTCTGCTCCCACCAAAGTGCAAAAGAACCCTTCCAATATAAAACAAACTGGCTTTGAGCTCAAGTGCAGTAACAAATGCTTTACAACAGAAGTAAGAATTCCTGCAATATCAGGAATCCTTGGAAATAAGTTCCCTGAGAAATGTTCACCACACACAAAAACTTTACAAAACGTAAAAATATTATGGCAGACTCACTCAGAACAGCTTTTGCAGTATCACAGGAGGTTAGGAAATATCAGAATACTGTTAAAACCACCTTAGTGCAGTACAGTAACTAACAGACAGTTTCTTTAACAAATATAGGCTGAAAAACAGTAAAAATTTTCAACCAAATAAACAAATGCAGCACAGAAGTGTTAACTATCACTGAAACAGAGCAAGTACAAAAATATATATACTTGTATCAGTTTGTATGCCAGATGATTTTAGAAGCAATCCAAGTCTTGTAATTGCAGGTGCCCAAGCCAGCCACAAAGAAGCTCTGAATAAATGAGTCGCAAAGTGAGCATAAATGCTATACTGACGCAAATATCCTTGCCTGTTCTTCCTTAAAAATTTCTGTCCCATAAAATGTCATGTTTGCACAAACAGTACTTAATTTTTCATAAAATTATCCCCAAATATATAGATAAACAGTCAGAATATAAAATGTATGTTATTTTTCTTAAAAGGACAATAATGTCTGAATGAGTGGGCCTCCAGTAGCGACTTAACTGCCAGAAGCACTGCTCTTAGCTGACTGCCACTCCAGTGCAGTCTAAGAGAATTCTTCTCCACACAGAAAGAAAGTACTGAAGAAGTCTTCACTGAGTTTCCCTCCTTGGGATTAGCTAATCAGAACAAAGGTGTGTGTGTGTGTGGGGGGGGGGGGCAGAGCTGTTAAAGCTGTCCGGTTGTTTTGTTTCCTAGGCAAGAAACAATCTATATACACAGCCTAGATACTACTGCAGCCATGGAAATGATGATCATCTACTAAAGCAAGCTTGAAACCTTACCCTATACTGTGTCTCTTACTGACTCCTATATGTAGGCTTACATATTGTATTCTGTGCGATAAAGGACTCAAACCTCCTAGACCTCTTGCATTTGCACAAAAAAAAAAACCTCACAAGCAATCATACTACCTATTTGAATATTCACCACTATATAAACAGAACATGCTGGAGGGACAGATTTATTACCTAATGTTTACTCAATCTCTAGAATAAATTGCCACTACACTTCAAGATGAGCCTTAGCAAATGGATAGGCGTCCATAAATTCCTTCCTGGCCTGACAAGCCTTGTTCTTCTGGAATCAGGAGGTACAATGAGGAAAGGGATTATAAAAACATAAATGGTCTCTAGACTTACTTGCCCTGTAATTTCTATGACCCAACATTCCTATAAATTTTACATTAAAATAATGTTACACTAAAGTTCAAGATGCAGGTTCTTTTTTGCCTTTGAGTCTAGGATCCATATCTTATAGGTGTTTTATAAGCAAATGCCTCTAAATTTCATGGGAAATTTCACAAGGATAAGGTAAAACATTTTGCAAATGCTGTATTTATACAAAGGTTGCAAAATTTGACAAAAACTGTCAGTAGTTTTGGGAGAGTTCTCTGGAAAATGGTTAGTGATAAACAGATTAAACAACTTTAACTAAACAATTAGTTTTACATATGCATGTTTATTTACACCCTGCAATAATTTTGTTTGCGAATTGAATAGGCCTATGAATCAGTGAGATTATAATTTATTATTGTAAAACATAAACAAAGGCACAGAAGGAAGGTGTGTGTGATGATGTGCAGAAGTATGCAGTGGGGGGAGCAGTATAACAGCTGCTGTAGCAGTAAAGTTTTGAAATCACACGGCAAAACCTGATTACATAAGTATTCTTTCTATTAGAACAAGGGGCCTGTCAGACATTTTTGAAATACCACAGGCTCTCAAAAACTGCATATACAAACAGCCACTCCACTGCCCTCATGCAATACTTGTTTATTAAGAGAATAAAAGGGAGCCCTTGGAACTGCAATCAGACTTGGAAGGCGACTACCAGCATCCATCTAATGAGAGCATAATTCAGTTAAAAGAGTTTAGAATAATACATGCAACTACACGCCCACTGCTATTAGGAAAGAAACATGTTAACTGCCCTAGTTTTTGTACAGGCCTAGCTCATTTCATTAACTGACAATTATTCTTTCATCTCTTGATGCAGGAAATAGAAATTCTGAATTAAACAAAAAGCAGAAATTAACAACTTCTATCTAGTCGTGCTCAAAACCAAATTTTGAGGGAGGATAAGGACTTCTTGGCACCCAACAATGTCAGCTTTCACTTCAAAAACACCGTGCCCAACACCTTATATAGTCCATAACTTAATTTACCTCTAGCATTCTTTACTGCATTACTGGACAAATACATCATAACTATCACATGGGTTTATATAATTTAATTGAAGTTACTTTCAGGGAAACTGCTGCCATAGAATAAAGAACACCAAAAGATACCTTATTGAAAAAATCCACAAAAGCAAAGATATTACTAAAGGGAGGGCAAGCCTTTGTGTACCCAAATACCGTCCACACTGTGTTACTTAATATACCAACTTCACTGTCTCATAACTGTGGGAAAGGACAAATGCCCTACTGGAACCTGGAGGTGCATCTTACATGTTAAAAAAATAGAAAAATAAATTCACCACATCTACAGTAACAAAAATATTTATACTGTAAATTAAGAAGTGAATAAACAGCTAAGAAAACATTCCAACAAAGCTAAATTAAAAATATACAGATGAAACTGGCTTCATTAAAATTACACGATCCATTATCAGATAAACTCCTGCTGCTAGAAGCTGCTCAGGCAACCTCTCTTTTTAATTTATCTGTAAACCCGGTATGTGAACTGGGCATCATGGATCCTTTCCAGCCATGATACAGATCACAAGGGCAAGGGTAAATGCAATACACAGAGATAATTTTACAGTAACCAATGAACAAATATATATTTTTTATTTTGAGGGGGATACCCTGAGAAAACCCATGCAGACATAAGGAGAAAATGCAAGCTTTCTACTGCCAGTGAACAAAAGAACAAAAATGAGGAATGAAGTGCAGTTATGTTGCAGAGATCTTAACCACTAAAACCAAAAACAATTTCTTTAAAGTATATTTTCCCATTAACTCTTCATCAATACCACACTACTGCCCCCCCCCCCAACACACACACACATTCCTGGTTTATATACTTTTTTATCTTAGGGAGCTTTGTTACTAACACATTCACACTTGATTATCCCAAGCAATGAAATGTGTTCTACACATTTTTACGTAGAGATGTGTAACTTTTTGCACCATGTTTATTTACCCAGTTTTATATTTTATAGATTTCATATAAATATACAAGGATATAACCGCCTGCCCAACATGAAGTCTGTACAGTATGTGTCTTTCTAATATTACTAATTCAGTGAGAGATACACAAAGCTGTGTTTTATGCAAGGAGTAATATGTCCTTCTCTTATTTACCCAGCAACTTATGTATTCAATGAGTTATAATGATACAGATACCTTGCTGGGTAAATGAGGTGCATCACTGTATGTTATACTTGTCAAGTGAGATACGCCCTAGAAAACAAAAATGGAGAAAAACTAAGGGTAATACTGCTCAATGCCAGAAGTCTAAACCTCAAGATGCACGCCCTCGAAGCCCTCCTCAGTATGGAGAACATCGATGTTTGTGCTGTGACTGAAACCTGGTTCAAGGCTCCTGAGAGCACCCCAGCACTATCAGGTTATACCTCATATCATGCGTTCCGGCCCCAAAATCCGGACCGAACTACAAAAGGAGGGGGAGTATCCATATTCATAAAGGATACCCACACCTCCAGGTTAGTGGCAACGCACAAAGCATCGGAGACCATCCAGGTGCAATTAACCATAGGTAAAACTGCCCTACAGTTTGTAACATGCTACAGACCACCTTCTCAAACTCAGGAAACCCACACAGCCTTCCTGAAGACACTGGAGAGTATAAATGTCTCTCCAAACACCATCATATTGGGTGACTTCAACTACCCAAACATAGACTGGGAACATTACTCAAGCCCCAACACCCTAGCCCAAAGGTTCCTTGAGTTCATAAACTCAAATGCTATGGAACAACTAGTCACCATTCCCACAAGAGGAGAAAATATACTAGACCTGATCATCACAAACATGGGGACAAAATACTCCACACCGGAAGTATAACCCTCATTGGTGAGATCAGACCATAAATTAATCTCACTGGAGATCCACATCCCGCCCCCACCCCCAGCAAAAAAGACCACAGTGAAGAACTTCTCAAAAGCAAACTTCACACTTCTTAAGACTGGAGTGGTATCCTTCAAGGCCCCCGAGCCAGTGGAAACCACAACCCACGCTGCTGAAACCCTTACAAATGCCTTCGATGAGCACCTCCAGGAATGTATGGATCAAGCAATCCCTAATAAAATCAAGACCTTTTCCACCAAAGGCAGGCGCCCGGTCTGGTGGACTCCAGCCATAAACAAACTCTACAACAAGAGGAGAAAGCTACTACATGACAGAGCAAAATCCCTAAATGGGAAGGCATCTCTGATCAATACTAGCAAAAAACTACGATCACTCATAAAATCATCCAAGGCCAACTTTGAGAGAAAAATCGCTAATGACACAAAAGACAATCATAAAGCCTTCTTTAGCTATGTTAGAAGCCTGGGTGGAAACTCCCAGATATGCTCAGAATTAGTCCAAAATGATGAAAAAATCAGTGAACGCACAGACATTGCCAACATACTGGGAGACAGGTTCGGTGCAAATTGCTGCCGTCAGTCCCGCCCCGAAAGGAGAAATATCTATCCCAGCAGAGTCTAGCCTCCCAAACATCTCAGATGCCCAGGTGAGAGCTGCTCTCTAAAGCAAAAACACAGCATCAATAGGACCGGACGGTGTCCCCGGCTGTGTGCTACACGAACTCAATGAGGAACTAAACCCACACATAAGGCTGCTGTTTAATCTTAGCCTTACTACAGGATACGTACCCAAAGAATGGCGACGGCAACTGTGGTCCCACTCCACAAAGGCGGTGCTTCTACGGACCCTGGAAATTACCGCCCCATAAGCTTGACGAGCCTTGTCTGCAAAGCTATGGAGAGGATCATAATGGAACTCATAAATAAAGACATTGGGGACCTACAGACACTGGATCCTACCCAATTTGGCTTTGTCAAGGGCAGATCCTGCCTCTTGAACTTGGTCGACTTTTGAAACAGTCACTAAGGCCATTGATGAGGGTAAGGCAGTTCACACAGCCTACCTTGACCTAGCAAAAGCATTCAACACAATACCCCACTCGGGCATCATAGAAAAGCTCACCAGCTTAGATGTAAACCCATATGTCACAAGATGGGTTGCAAACTGGCTCAAGGACAGAACACACAGGGTTAGAGTTGCTGGTGCCATGTCAGACTCTAAGCCGGTCACGAGCGGTGTCCCACAGGGCTCAGTCCTGGGCCCCCTCTTGTTCGGCATTTATTTTTCTGAAGTGCAGGAAAACAGGGGGATTGTGGCTGACAAAATTTGCAGATGACTGCAAACTGGGCACCATAATTGACACTCCATCAGACACAGACATCCTCCAGAAAGGTCTCATAGAAATGGATAACTGGTGCCAGAGCCATGGCCTTAAGCTAGCTAAATGCCAAAAAATGTATAGTCATACCCTTTGGGAAAAACAAGGTAACCCCTAATTACCACATAGGTGGTAATCCATTAAACACGGAAGAAGTTATCAGGGACCTGGGGACCCAAGTTGACAGTAACCTCTCTTTTGACACTCACATTGCCAAAGTGGTTAGGAAGACCTTCTACATTGCCCACCTGATCATGAAGGGATTCACATCCAGATCAGGAGAGGTCATTGTACCCCTGTACTGTTCACTTATCAGACCAATGATTGAGTACAACGCCCCATTCGGAATGTACCTTACCCGACACCTGCAGCAGTTGGAAAGACCCCAAAAGTTCCTCACCAAAAGGATAAAGGGCTCAAACACATGTCATACGATGCCCGACTGAAGAAACTCCAGCTCTATTCAGTCGCATACCATCTGCTCAGAGGTGATCTGTGCCTGACATACAAGGCCATGTCCAACCCGGAATTAATGGACATGCTCCACCTCAAAAAATCCAAATCCACCAGAGCCACGAGAGCAAGAGACTTAAACCTCAACACGGATATAAATAGGACGTGCTGGAGGGACAGATTCATCACCCAGAGACTCCCTACACTATGGAACAGAATCCCAGTCCATGTGAGGCAGAGCCCCTCACTGACTCTGTTCAAGAGAAATCTTGACGAGTGGATGGGAGATCGTAGGTTTACCCCGGGAATCATCTCTGTATAACTGCTGGACAGAGGCACAGCAAACTAATGGGTATAGTATTCTCATCCTAAGGGGTGGTGAAAGCCACACACACTCTGGCTAGGCTTATAAATGCCCTAGGGCAGATAGCCTAGTATGAACCTATGAACCTATGAACCTATATATATCATATGCAAGCGTTGCACAATGCAATAAATTAAAATAGAAATTGGATGATTCAAAAAGTTATGAGGACATATTTTAATATGAAAGAAAGGGGGGCTTAAAGAGCCTGAGCAACATGTACAAATAGCACCAGAATTCCAGAATGTTATCATGGAAATTTTTAAAAAAATATCTGCATTTCACCTGCAATATTAGCCTAAAAAGAAGGTTGGGCATTGTGGAAGTTCCATGCATGCATACATACTGTCACTAAAAGCTACCTCTCATGACAAACAGATAGCAGAGGTGTTTAAAAAGCCAATCTGGACTGCAAATAACATGAGAGGTGATAAATGTAGCCAACAACACACAGTGATGATTAAACTGAAAGAATGAATACTGGAGAGGACATTTATCAGAGGTGCTAAACCTCAGCACTGGGAAAAATGCAGAGATGGACAACAACACTTGCAGATGGCTAAATGAGATGGAAAAAGCTGATGACATAAAAAACCTTGGGCACTTTAAAAAGGCAACCAGAGAACCTTTAAGCTACAATATTTAAAGGATAGATTTGCACTGAACTCCTGCATATCACCCATAACAGAATGGACCCAGAGAGTAGAAAGGAGAGGAGAAGGAACCTCCTCCCAAAGACATGTTCTTGCATGCTTGCATTCATTCCAGGTGAAAAAAGAAATTCTAACCCAGGCAAGCACATTGAAAACCATATCTTTTTATGGTGTTCAAAAACTGTGTACAACTACTCAAAGCAGCTAAACAAACAGAAGACATGCTAACCCCAAAATTGGAACAGCTGAAAGCAATTGGGGTGAATGTCTTGATTACCTATCCAGCTATAACAATAGCTATCTGTAAAGTGATAGAATAAGGCTACTCATCAAAGCAGATTTTGGGGAGCTTATGGGAAAGTTCAGTCAGAACTGTAAAGCAAAACAAAGAACTTATAATGACAATTTAAATTTCTCCAGCAACGTGGAATCAGAAGTGTACTACCATAGACAGAAATTGGTAGAACTTGCAGCATCTATCAAGGCACCTCAAACAACATCACTGTAGAGGAAGACAGTGAAACTGGACTATACCGCAATACATCAAAGACAGAGAAACAGGGAAAAGTATACACACTTGCAAAGACACCAGTGAAGCAAGGATATAAAATGGGGAAGAGTAGGAGAATCAACAAATTAAAAGAGCAAGCAGCTGGCCAAGAAGCAATTCCAGAAAAGAGTTTAAAGAATGTTACAGCAGTGGTGCACAACCTTTTTATGGGGAGGGCCAATACACGAATGGTTAATGCATCTGTGGACCACCTCAAAACATAGTAAGTCGTTACCAGTTAACAATAGGTACACGTGACTGGTATTTTTACTTAAGACAGCAGTCATGAAATTCCCTGTTTTCTACATCAACTTTGTGTTTAACTTTATTCTGGCTTGCAGGCATGACTTATTACAAACACTTGAAGAAAGTTACTACTATTTACAGACTACAAGTTATAAACAACAAAGAATAGTTACTTCCACAGCTAAAATTAGAGGTGTTCTCAACTGCAGTTAATTAAGTAAGTAAGCATGTGCTGGAAAGTTTGCGTGACTGGAGTAAGGCATAGCATTTTTTCACTTTTTTTAAACATTTTTGGTTACTCTCTGGGGGCCGAAAGGTGTTGCGTTGAGGCCCGGATTTGGCCCCGGGGCAAAACTGTGTACCACTGTGTTACAGTATGAACCACAGCAGGTAAAGAGACAAGAAGGGTGCCCTGGATGCTCTGTTATTGACAAATACATGTGATTCTGATACATACTCCAGAACTAGAGAAAGCTACACAGAGCAGTAGATAAATAATGGTTGCATGAACAACACAGAAAAGCCCAATGGAGGGAGAGTGGAAATGAAAACTGAAAATGAATTGCAAAAAAAAAAAAAAAAAAAAATGGAGCTGAAAACAAAAACAGGTGTTAAAATAGCAACTAAGTATCATAAGCTAATTTATTACTATGCAGATTTCTTAAAAAACTGTTCCATTAAAGGTAAGTTTTCTTCTCAAGGGGAGATAAAAACACTAAATGCACCAAAAGAGTTTCTGAAATATTCATACCACCATATATAATCACCTACAATGACAGTACTAAACTACACAGACAGGATAGAATACTGTTGACCATACAGGGGAGGGTTAAGTACAGTCACCTCTGATTTTTTTTCCCTCTTACCAACTTTTCACTTTATCCAAATTGGTTGGAGAAGAAAGTAAAAGGAAGCTATATTAAATATGTTTTGGGCAATGAAAGCAGTAGTAATACAAGACAAAAGTTCAGAGGGGCAAGAGTGGGGCAAAGAAGGAAAGGCATTTGGAAGCCATCAAGACATGGGTGTTAACTGGCAACTGCTTCTTTGTAGCCTGCATTATGTATCACCAATACTGATTTGAGTTTACTGTATTAGAACAGGATGGGAAGACATACAAGACAAAGATATCTTCATGGACCAGTCAGGTTTATAAAATCTAATGAAACGTGTAAAGGGGCTAAATAATACTCTGAAGGTGAAGGAGGGCCAGTAACAGCAAACCATAACAACTGGAAGAAGAAACAACAAAGGCACACTGTGCCAAAGGGAGGGGGGAATAAAACGGGAGGCAAAGAGAAAAGGAGAGAATAGGGAAGATAATAGGGAAGGAGGGATAAAATGCTGTCCAGAGGTGGCTGGAAATTACAACAAGCAGGAGAGAGAGACAAAGATAAAAGGAGTGAGTGGTAAGGCACCAAGTCTGGAAAAGGATTCTAAAGATATGCTGTATATCTCTTCAATACCTTGTGAGGGTGAAGGCAGCTGCATGTAAGCATATGCCAAAGAACTACTGGTCCAACTTAAATGGACAGTCAAAGTGGGAAGACCATAAGAGTTGGTCCCAGGGGGAAGGAGGAAATGGCTCCACATGGGACATCAGAGGGGTCACCCACTGAAAAGAAAAAAAAGTAAATGGATGACTAAACGGATACACAGGGACACAACTTTGCTCCAGAAATTAAACTGGAAGTTAAAGACAGTGAGAAGATACTCAAGAGACTTCCCAAAAGGGGAATGTGACCAAAAGCTAGAGAAAGGAATAAAGGGGATCTATTCAGAAAGGTCAGGCAGTAAAAAACTTGCGTCAAAAAGCTAAAGGTGGGGAAGAAACATAGAAAATATTAGCATGACAGAATTGGGGGGCAAAAATCAACAGTAGTCAACATATATTCACACAAAATTCTTCAGCAGCTTTTTTTTCTGAGCAAAGAAGCAACATAGAAATAGAAGAATGGACATATTTCATGCAGATTTCAATGTGACCCTAGGTGACTTCAATGTGATAGCAAACAACTGCTACAGAATTGCAATTTATCCACCATGCCTGAGGTGTACACAATGTTTGTAAATATTTACTGTGGATTACAATAAAATAATTATTGTTCTAAAAAAAAGGAATTTAATTACAATATGACTGAGGACTTGCCCAGGAACACAAGGAAGGAGGACTGGTCAGACCTAGGGATGGAAATACAACAGTCAGGATAGAATTATGATACAGACATCAGGCCAGATTCACTCCATAGGTTTAAATAAAGCCTCAAAGGAAACAAAAGGAAGTAGAAAATATAGGAAAATCGTCCATCAGACCACACAGTAGTAAAGCTGGCAGTAAAAAAAAAAAAAAAAAAGACAAGATGGAGAAAGGGACAGGATGAGATGTGCCAGCTATGACTGGAAAAACACTACTGAAGAATAAACTACAGCAGATCACTAAGGAATCAATACAAGAAAATGGTCATGACAGAGAAGGTCTGAGAGAGATATGACAGGATGGTGTTAGAACTGCCATCTTAGGAAGGGTCACAAGGAGAGAAGATAAGAAAAGATCTAAACACCCAAGAGACAGACAGGCTGGAAAGGAAATGCTAACTAGACAAGAGCTAATCTTGGGTACTACTACAAAGATCAAGACCTTATTGATTCTAAAAGTAAAGCAATTGCACTGGAAAGCCAGTAATACTGTATGTGTCAGGAAATCCATGACAAAAAGTCTAGCAAGTAAGTACAAGAGAAAGCAGGGGAAAAAAGAAATGCCACAGAAAAAGAACGAGGGAGAAATATAAGAGAACAATAAATAAAATAGAGAAATATTCAGGAAAGTACGGTCCTAGCAGAAAATTTACTATAACAGTGATAGTCGAAAGATCAATGTTGCATTAGCGTGAGTTACATGGGTTATCCTGCACTGGATACAACAGCCATACAGCTTCAAAAACTTCAGAGCACCTTCCCACATGCCCAAACCATTAACCAGCTTGGGCTGGGCTGACAAGTTTAGGCATCAAGCCCTTCAGAACTTTCACACCAAATGAGACAGGGAGGCTGCACCCAGAGGACATTGCTGGGAACAACAAAAAAACAAATTTCCGTACCGTGGCATAAACACACAAAAAATAAGGGAGATGGAGTGAAGGAACAGCTAGTGCAGCAGTGATCATTCAAACATCAACTGATAGGACAAGTTTACTTAAACAACTATGCTATGTTCATTATATTGATCACTGCTGCAGTGCAGTAATTTAAGCTATATGGGTAGTTTACCACAGCTTACAATTGGGAAGGTGCAAGGAGAATGGTCTAAGCAAACCCTGACCTAGACCTGGAGAAGGAATCTAGTTTGCAGTGCATTGTAAATGTATGTACAGAGGACCAAGATGCTACTTTTAAAACTCTCCTAGACTCCAACCCTTTCCAAAAAAGACACAGATGAAGCCAACGCTTCAACTAAAACAGTGCCTGGAAACTTGGAAACATTCTGCTTTAACACAGGTTGTACCCTTTTCCTTACCTTCACAAGAAATAAACAACTGGTCAGAAGTTCTGAAAGATTTTCTTCACTCAAGATAGTATACGAGTTGTCTGTGGACATCCAAGGTATGAATTATCCTTTCTACCCCATTTCTGGATTCATGGAAGAACACAAAGATGGACAGTATGATTTAAAGTAAACTTGGATGCCTCTATAGGCATTAAAGAAGGATACATTCACAAAGAATCCCTACACCTGTGGAAAATGAGATAAGGCTGACCCACCATAAGAGCTTGCAACTCAGATACTCTCCTTGCAGAGGTCAGACCAATCAGTAAAACTGTTTTCCATGTTAAAAACCTCAAGACAGGCAGATAAAATCATTCAAATGGAGCAAGTGTTAGCTTCCCTAACACAAAATTAAGGTTCCAAGGAGGAACCACCAGTTTTCTTGCAGGTCTCTCATGCAATACCCCTTTCAAAAACATTTTGACATGAAAATGTCTTGAAAGAGGGGGATCCATGGGCAGATATGTTGAAATGGCCAAAAACAAGCAAACCTTGATATAGGAGAAAGACAGCTACAAGAAAGTAAAGAGCCCAGCACCCAAACCTGTCTTTTAGTCATTGCACCTCATGCTGACTAATGGTTTGGGCAAATGGATGGTACCCTGATACTCTGGAAGCTGGTTGGCTGCTATATCCTATGCAGGATATAACCCATGTAGCTAAGGCTACTGCAGCAGTGATCAATGTGAAGAACATCTACTATCAGGAGCTGAATAAAAACAGAAACAGAAGAAATAGGCATGAAATGAAGGACAGAGAAGTAAAGAATACCACAATGATAGAAGATGCTCTTGGAAGAAGAGCAACACGGAGAAATAAGGGCAGTAACTTCTGTGAGATATAAAAAGAACAATAGGCAAAATGAAAGAGAAAAGGAAGCAAAGTGGATGGAGTGCCATAGGATTTCTACAAGTGCGAGACAGAGAACATTTTGAAGGTCCTGATGGTGAGACTACAGAGATATAGGACAAATGGACACTTCCCTTCCATAAGAAAGGCAAGGATGGTGGTAATACCAAACGAGGGAATAGATACTATTGAAGCAGACCGTTGTGAAATAATACCCCTTATAAATGTAGATATAATTATGGAAATGATACTGGCACAAAGTTTGGATAATGGGTTTCCAGTGTGTACATGGCAGGTTGAATGGCATCATTAAGGCTTCACTGGTTGAGAACCAGAGGCAGAATTTATGGAAGAAGTGGAAAGGGAGAGAAAAGGACTAGGGAGGGTATGTTCTTTCTGATTTGCAAAAGGTTATCAACTTGGTAGGGTGGGATTTACTTTCAGAAGTACAGAACACAATGGGCTAGAGGACAACTACTGTAATTCGGTTAAAGCAATGCACAAGCCCCTGAACTGCAGGCAATGTTAAATAGGGGAAATCTTAGACAGGGGAGAAGTGGTGAAAGGAATCAAAAGTACAGTTGTGTATACTTACCATAAATGTAGATGTTAGTTTCACTGTTGCAGTCATCACATTTGGGTTAACCCTGCCAGGGTAACCCTCGGCCGGCCCGAATACCAGAGACTTAGTATTTCTGCATCTGTTGCTGTCGCTTGAGGACTGACGTCAGGTCATCAGTGGTATAAAGAAAGGCAGCCAACACCATTACATCAGCTTTTCTTGCCCTAACCTGTAAGGAACCCCCAAAGTAGGAGGGCAAGGCTCTGGTGGAAGCAGTAGTAGCCTTAGGTCAACTGGTGCCCTAGGCTAAAGGGCTCCACGGCACCCCCCCCAAAACACCACCCGGTGCCCCCATCCTGGTCTACCTACACCAAATAAATACTGGAAAAGCACCCTAGGCGGCCGCCTAGTTGGCCTATGCTCAAGGCTGGCTATGGGTGGAAGGACCCCACCAGTGGAAAATAAATACCAAAAAGTCCCTTGTAAGGAAAGGAGAACAACAAGGAAGAAGGGTAACAAAAGAGACAAAAGGGGGATGAAGGGAGGGAAACCAGGACTGCAACAGTGAATACACTCAAACATCTACATTTATGGTAAGTGTACACAATTGTACTATGTTCTTCGTATTTCAATGTTGCAGTCATCACATTTGGGTAGATTCCCAAAGCTGAGGAAATGGGTGGAGGCAGTCAAGGAAGCTAGGGGCTGCCTAGAATGCCCTGCAAGACTGCAGAGGCAAACCCTGTCCTGGATTTGGAGAAGAGAGGAAGGTGGTATTGCTTGGTAAAAGTGTGAACAGATGTCCAGATGGCAGCCTCCAGGATGTCCCTGGTGAGTACTCCTTTGAGGAAAGCTGCAGAGGTGGAGGCTGCTCTGGTGGAGTGTGTCCTGACCCCCTGGGGAGACGCTTACCATGCTGTTTGTAGCAGAAATGGATGAGTGTGCTATCCATTTGGAAATGGTTTGCTTGGGGGTGGCTTTGCCTTCTGCCCCTGTAGCAAAGCTAACCAGCAATTGATTAGACTTTCTGAAGGGTTTAGTCCTGTCCAGATAGTATCTGAGCTGTTTGTGCACATCTAGAGAGTGAAGAATCCTTTCCCCTTTGTTTTGGGGATTAGGAAAGAAGGTGGGCAGATGGAGGGATTAGCTGAGAGCTACACTGGACACCACCTTGTGCATGAAGGATGGGTTAGCTCTGAGGGATACCCTGTCTGCATGGAAGATGATGAAGGGTTCCACAGCCATGAGTGCTTGCAGCTCAGAGACTCTTCTGGCTGAAGTGATGGCCAGAAGGAAGGCTTTTAGCTCTGCAGAAGAAGCTTGTTCGAAAAGAGACAGGGCAAGCTTTTCCAAGACAAAGTTAAGGTCCCAAGCTGGTGTAAGAGCCCTTCTGGGGGTCTCAAGTTGCTAGCCCCTCTGAGGAACTGTTTAATCAAATGGTGTGAGAAAAGAGGCTGCTCAGTGAGAAAATTAGTAGAAATAGCAGAGGCATGAATTTTTATAGAGGAGAAAGAGACCACTGTGTAGTAGGTCAGCTAAGTAATCCAGGATGAGAGGGGTGGAGGGCTGGACCATATTGGCCCCTTAGCCTGGATCCAGGTGCAGAACCTTTGCCATTTATCTGCATAAGACTTTCTGATGCTAGGGTGTCTGGCCTCATGGATAACACATCCAGAACCTGTTTACAGAGGATGGCAGATTGGTCCGGGGTTATGGAATAAGCCAAGCTGCCAGACTGAGTGTCTGCAGTTGGGGGTGCATGAATTCCCCTTCCCTCTGGGTCAGGAGGTTTGGAATGTGAGGAAGATGCCATGGAGGCAGTGGGAACAGGCTGCGCAGCAAGGGGTACCAGTGCTGTTGGGGCCAGTCTGGAGCTATGAGAATGGTCCTTGGGTTTTCCTCCCTTATTTTGAGCAGTACCCTGGGGATGAGAAGTAGGGGAGGAATGGCATAGACAGAGAGGTCGACCCAGGGGAAGGACAGGGCATCCACTTTCCAAGCCATGCAGTGATGCTCCCTGGTGTAAATTTGCTGAGCTAATAGTTGGTGGGGGAGGCAAAGAGGTCGACCTTCAGGGCTCCCCATTTCTGAGTTATTAGGAGGAAGGTACTTCTGTTGAGCTGACACTCATGTGGGTCCAAAAGCTGTCTTCTTAATTGGTCTGCCAGGGAGTTGAGAGAGCCTGGAAGGTATTGTGCTAACAGGTGGTGTAGCTGCATGGAAGAGGCTGTGAGCCAAAGGGTCATGGCCAGCCTGCCCAGAGGGTAGGAGTGGAGTCCCTTCCTGCTTGTTGATGTACCACATCACAGTGATGTTGTCTGTTTTGATCAGGAGAACCCCTAGAGACAGAAGGGGTTTTAAAACTTTCAAAGTCTGCTGCACAGCCATCATCTCTTTTTGATTAATGTGCAGGGGGATTTGCTGTGGGCTCCACTGGCCCTGTATGCACCGTCCAGGTGTGCACCCCAAGCGTAGTCTGATGCATCTGTGGTGATGGTCTGTGTGGCGGGGTGTGGGGAGAAGGGCAATCCCTTGTTGTGGGAAGCAGGCTATTGCCCACCAAAGTAATTCCTTTCTCAGGCAAGGAATAATGGGTAGAAGAGTTTCCAGGTCTTGAGAGTGTTGACACCAAAGGCTCTTTAGGCACCATTGACATTTCCTCATATGCAGTCTATCATATGGAATGAGGAGAATGCAAGATGCCATGAACCCCAGGGCTTGCAGAGAGTTGGGGCCTGGTGGCCAGTTGAGAGAAGAAGGAACATTTGTTTCTCTGGTATAAGGTATGCCATTTGGGATGCTATGTCCAGGCTTGCTCCCAGGAAGATTATCCATTGAATAAGCACCTGTTTGGATTTCTTTTCATTGACTGTGCACCCCAGGGAGGTTAATAGGCTCTTTACAAAGGCCAGCAGCTTTTCCTGGCTGTCTGCCTGAATAACGCAGTCATCTAAGTAGGGGTAAATTTGAATATTTATTTGCCTGCAAAAGGCAATGGCAGGAGCCAGGCATTTTGTGAAAACATTGGGAGCAGTAGATAAGTCAAAGGGAAGTGCAGAGAACTGAAAGTGTTGAGATCCTGCCCTGAAATGGAGATATTTTCTGCATGATTCCCTGATGGGAATGTGGAGGTATGCCTCTTTTAGGTCCAGGGTGGCTAGCCAAGTGTCCTTGGAGAGCATGGGTAGCAGCTGCTGGAGGGTGAGCATTTTGAATTTTGGGATCACCAGGAAGGTGTTTAAAATGGATCGATCAAGGATGGGGTGCCAGTTGCCCTCTTTTCTGGGCACCAGAAAATGTCTGGAGTAGAAGCCTTGGCCTAGCTGTTCTGCAGGAATGTGCTCTACTGCCTTCAAAGAGAGCAGGGAATTGATTTGCTTTTGAGCCTTTGCCCACTGATTTGGTGGTAAATCTGGGAACCCTTTTGGGGTTGGAAGGGTGTGGAGGAGAATTTGTATTCCTGAGGCACAATGTTCAGAACTCATTCGTCCTTGGTAATGGTGGTCTAGGTGCTTGAGTGAAAGAGAGTTTTCCTCCTAGGGGTATGTGAAGGTTGGCAGAGGGTAGGTAGGGAGGAGGTGAGTCATTGTGAGTTCTTACCTTTAGGGGGTGGCTTAGAACTCTCTGGCTTAGAAGTGGAGGTAGCCCACTGCTTAGATCTCTGCATTCCCTGGGACTGCTGTCTTATGGGTCTGTTTCCAAGGAGCCTAGGCTGGGTCTATTTACTCAGAGAAGGAAAGGAGCAGTGCTAGTGCAAGTGCGCATCCAACAATTTAGATTTGACATGGTCTGGCAGGGGTTGTTCCTTAAGCCATGCATGTCTTCTAATGTGAGATCCAGTGACTGCTGCCCTGCAAGAAGCTTCTAGGGCATCAGAACCACAGTGTAAAGTGTGTTTAGTTACTTGACTTGCAGAATGCATTAAGTCCTGTAAATCTTTAGATTCTGTCCATGCAGGAAAGGAGGACATTTTTTGTTTAAGGAGTTCCAAGGTATGTTGCTGATATTTAAGCATATGGAACTGACAATTTAGTGCCCTGATAGCAAGAGTAGTTGAGGTGTACACTTTTTTATTCCATCTGTCCAATGCTCGGGAATCCCTGTCTGAGGGGGTGAGATTCTTAGCAAAGGCTGCTTTAATCCCTTTTGGCCCTTGAGAAATGACCTCTGGGTCAGCTGTAGGATTTTTAAAAAGATATTTGTGAGAGTCAGGGACTCTGCAGTGCCTGTCTGGTTTTCTGGGAGCAGGAAGGAGGGTGTCTGGAGTCCAGCTAGATTCGAGGAAAACATCATCCATCACATCCAGGACTGGGGGGATGGCTAAGGGTATGTGTTGCAGAAGATCTAGGAATTCCCTGAGTCTCTTTTTAGACTGGGGGTAGTCCTGACTAATTCCCTGAGTTTCTTTTTAGACTGGGGGTAGTCCTGACTACCATTGGAAATGCTCCCTTAAGTTATGCAGAGTTTCCCCAAAGGAAAAATCCTCTGGAGGAGAGACTGAAGGAATGCATTCCTCTGCATCAGAATCTTCAATAAGTGGAGAGGGGCTGCATGTCTTCATAGTCAGAGGTATCAGATTCATCTGACTCTTGTTCAGACAAAACTACTGGAGACAGATCTCTTTTCCTTTTTAAGGGGGTGGCTTGGTTTCCCCTAATCAGCATGATAAAGTCTTCTACCATTTTAAGCATTTGAGGCTGTGGCAAGGTAGCAGGCGCCTGAGGGTGGGTGGTCGGTTTCTTGGGTGTGGATCGAACCCTGGGCCTAAGGAACTTGGTTGTTTTCAAAAGAACGGTAGTCGTGAAAGAAGGCATCGGTTTGTGTTGAGATTCTGTGGTGCGAAGGACTTCCTCGAAGCCAGTGCCTGCTCAGTGGCTCCAGACCCATCCAAGGCAGAGAAGACCGTAGGATGCTTAGACGAAGAAGAGTTCTGCAGCATACCGGACTCCGAAAGGGTCTCAGTAACAGCCTGCGAGTCAACTGAAGTGGACATCAGGGGCTGCAAAAGTGCCTCACTTTGTACCGGAAGATGACTAGCTTAATGCATCGTCAGAAGGTTTGGACCTGTGTGGTCTGTCTCTGTCTTTATCTTTACGCTTTTTTGGAAGATCTGCTATCGGGTGGCTTACTGAAGCCATATCAGAATTAGAGAACTGTAAACGAAAATATCTGGCTACAATAAGGCCCCGATGATGGATAGTTCTGGCATTAAACAAAGCACAAAAGCGACAATGGGGGACGTCGTGGTGTGGGCCTAGACAAGTGACGCAGTAAGAGTGGAAGTCTCGGTGTGGTATTTGCTTTCCACAGGCGAGACAATTATTAACTTTTTCTGACATCTGTTAGTGCAAGAAAAAAGAATGATCCCCAACAGGGTACTTAGCTTTAGAAGACTTCAACTTCAATTCGGAAATGAAAACTCAGGTAGCGGCTGACCAGCCCTCATGTGAACTGCTTCTTCTTTGGGCTCCACGGCAAGAAAGACTGATGTAATGGTGTCGACTGCCTTCCTTTATACCACTGATGACCTGACATCAGTCCTCAAGCGACAGCAACCAACGCAGAAATACTAAGTCTCTGGTATTCGGGCTGGCTGACGGCTACCCTGGCAGGGATAACCCACATGTGATGACTGCAGCAGTGAAACATGAAGACCATCAAGGCTATTCTCTATTACAAAGCCTTGTTATACTAGCAACGGTAGAGATAGAGATAAAGGGCAGCAAAGAACTACAAAAGTCACAGACAAGAAAAAGTACCTATAGAAAATTTTTACTCTGCGTAGGTCAGTTAATATTAATGTCAGAGGATTTAGAGGAGACCTTGCAACAGAAGAAAGAGGTGCTAAAGATAGGGTTAGGCAAAGGAAGAGAGATTAGAGAAAATAAGGATGTTTTATCTCAGAAACACCCAAATAATAACCAAATGGTGTAGTACAAATACAGTAAATTAAAAAGGAATTAATTAAGGTAGCACTTCTAGTTGACTATTCTAAGATATATAAATTTATTAAAGTTAATATTTTATAAACTGTGGTAATTATAATATGTCCACTTTGGTGCACTTATGGTTTATGTGTTAACAGGAAAGAATTCTCTGTTTTAATGCTGAACTTTTTGATTGGTTGAATAATTATGAAATGATATGATTATTTGGTATTTAAATGTCATGTTGTATTGGGTTGGACATTCTGAGTAATTCCAGCTATTTTAACCATTGAAAGAAAGTGCATAATAATAAACATTTTCTGCCCTTTCCACTGGTGTTTTTGATTTCATCTCCTAAATACATAGGAACGGTAATGGAAAACAGAAACTCAAAGTCTACCCTTCGCAAAAAAGCCAACACAGGAAAGCAATACTAAAATTTACTGGAATTCAGATAACTAAAGATGAGCACAAAGGAGCATGTGGCCATGACAAAGATGCCTGAAATGGAACATTCTTGAAGCAAGTGCACTGGAGACAGTCACCCCTCTTGAGAGTGAGCATTAACCTCAGCATGTCCGTTTTTTTGGGGGGGGGGTTTGTAAAGAATGACACAATGCAGTTGACAATCCATTGCATTACACAGATGTAAAAATAATGGACACAATGGGGTTGACAATACATCTGCATTACATAGATGTAAAAATATATATTTTTTCACACAATTAAATATTCAGTGGAACAACTGGTAAGTCTTGCTAAACTGATACACCCATCTGATCTGATGTAACATCTGAACAGTCTGTCTATGTCTGTAGTGCAAAAGGCTACTTTCCAGCAAAGAAAATAGTTCAGGGATATCGCAAAAAAAATTCAAAAGGTAATGTGAGTTACTCTGAAAGACACCTCATATTTGTGAAAAACGGCATAAGGTTCCCTTCATATAAGGGCCTGAACTGGCAAGATCCTGTGACCGTAAGTGATGGCTACTAGAAAAAAAAGTGTCTTCAAAGAAATCAACTTCAATGGTGGACATGGGCATCCTGAGGCAATATAGAATCTGCCTCATGTTTATTGACAACCAGTTAATTTTCATACAAACTGATATGGTATGCGAGAGATTTATTTACACAATGTCACTAGAGGCAAAGCTCTCACATAAAAGCACTCCTAATGTCAATTAGGTCATCAGAAGTACACACGCTGCATCCATCATGCTCAATTCAAATCAGACATATCGACCCACATATGCTGAGGCACTTAAATGTAACCTTCCTAAACCAAAAAGACCTCCTAGACGAAGTACACATAACAAATACCCTCAGCAGCCCCAAATGCACTCTTTCAAAACACCCACCTCAACACACAGAGCTACATCTCATGGAGCCTCTACCTCTAAGCCCATAAGGCAAGCCACCACACAATCCAACATTCTACTCATTGGAGACTCCATCGTGAGGACATACTGATGTCCCTCTCACCAGGGTGAGTAAGGAGAAAGTCACAGTAAGTTACTTAAGGGCTAGAATCTGTCAAATTACGCAGGCACTCAGGTCACTGGACCACAATTACCAATATGACTCTGTCATAGTCCATGTGAAAGCAAATGACCTGAGGCATACCTCCCTAGACTATATGGAGAGAGACATCACAGAGCTCTTGGAATGTGTCTCAGGCTGGTATGTGCCTAGCACTGAGCAGCATTTAGCTTCTCCAAGGATGATGCCACAATACGAACAAAAGATGACTGATTAAAAATTGGCTTAGTTTCTGGTGTCACTCTAAGGGAGTGCAATATTTGTCAGCATGGAATGAGATGGCCAACAGACCATGCTGCTTTGCCAAGGATGGTCTGCACCTCTCTTCTCCAGGCTTTCAAATATTAGCTAAAACACTGACTTTCCCATAGTGCCTTTTTTAGGAGGTCAGTTAGGTAGCTCTGGAACCAAGAGAGAATGGAAGGGCTAAAGTTAAGGTTGGAGAGCACAGTTAATAACTTGCTATGGGAGACTGTGTCAAAGGCTGTGGACATATCGAGAATACAGAAGAAACTATTTTTCCTTCATTTCTGGAATGGTTTATGATACTAGTGAAGCTGAGGAGTGCAGTGGTGATGCTATGAAAAGGTATGAAGCTATGTTGGGATTTGGCTAATAGGTTATTATTTGCAAGGTACTGGAGGAGTTGAGAGTGCATACATCTTTCTAGTAGTTTTGATAGAGGTGATAGGATGGCGATGGTTTATAGTTTGTGAGTTCAGTGAACTGTCTACCTTTGTGGAGAGGGATTATGTGCGAGATATTCCAGATTAAGGGGATATATTGTTCTGCTATAGATCTGTTAATCAGAATTTATATGGGGTAGGATATTCTTTCTGCTGCTATTTTTAGAAATTCAATTGGCAAGTTACCAGCAGCAGTAGTTGTAGACTTAAGTTTTCTTATAAGTTTTTCTATAGTTTTGGCTGGGATGGGTTGGAATGTGAGTGTGTTGTGTTACTGTTAACATTGGATGGTTTGCGGAGAAACTTTTGTGAGCATTGAATATTTTTAGTTAATGATAGAATACGTTTGGTAAAGTATTAAAATTTTCAGTTAAGGTATCTGAAGTATTTGCTATATTGGGAGAGGGAGTAGTGCTGTGTCCAGGGTGGAGAATTTGTTTGATTGTGGACCAAAAAATGTTTTGGGTTTCATTGGTAATTTTTGTTGAATATTGGTGTAATAATTTTGTTTATCTAGTTTGATTTGGTGTTTGGCCTGGTTTCTAATTTGTTGATATGCTAAACAGTTGGGTTGAGTTTTGTTAGTCTGCTATAAGACCCATGTCTTGTCTCTAAGTTTTAGGAGGGTTTTTGTTTCTTTGGTCAGCCATGGTGTATAGTTAGTTTTAGTTAGAAATGTTCTGGGGGGTGCCATGCTATTAAGTATGTTAAGGAAAGTACTACTGAATAATTCTACAGCAGTATCTAAGAGCAAAGTCTTGAGTGGAGACCAATTATATTTTTTCAGTGTGGGTATTATTTCTTGGGGGTAAAGTTTTTCTTATTTTGGATTTGTCTTAAATTAGTATGTTTAGTAGGGTTGATATTTGGTCTAAATAAGTAGGTAGGTAAGTGGCCACTGATGCTGTCTGGCAGACAGCCTGCATTTTGTAGTGGGAATGTTTGTTTGTTAGGGGCCAGTCTAGAATAGAATGCTTGTTTGAGGTTTTATCAGTGCTGGTAGGACTTTGGATGATTTGCATAAAGCCATAGAGGTTAATATGGTTACTGGGGCTTTGTGAGTTATAGGTTGCCCAGTCAGAGCTGAAGTCACCCATTATGAGGGTTTCATAACTAATGTCATTTGAGATGTCTTGAAGTATCTGTTCAATAGTGGATACATTATTGCCTGGTGGAATATATATGGCTATAATGGATACATAATGGCTATATACTTGTTAGGGTTAATTTGTAGCTTGGTTGGCAGTATCTCAGTATCCTTAGGTGTAGTTATTTTAATATCTAATTGCTGTAGATTGAGGTTATTTTTGGTTAAGATGACTAGACCATCTCCCCTTTTTGCCTTTCTATCTGTCCGTATTATGTTGTATCCTGGGGGGCATAATTTCTGTTATATGGGGCTTCAGCCATGTCTCGGTTAAGGTGGCTATGTCTGGGGAGTATAGGGAGAGGGAAGCATGTAGTTCATGAACTTTGCTTACAATACTCTTGATATTTAAGTTTAGAAATATCAAATCATTGTCTTTGCAAGGGAGGCTAAATATATTTTGTATCTGACATTTTTCAGCATGCTGTTTTGAGAGAGAAACTATCACCCACTTTATGTAAAATTACAGAAGTAGGGCCTGTAAACAGGTACTGTGCAGAGATAAGCTGAAAAATAATCTTATTAAGAAAGAACCCCAATTGTATGCCAGTAAGTTGTTAGGCTAAAGCTTTGTAGGAATATGTAATAGTCAGAAGTAGTAAATAATGGGTTGGGAGGGTGACCTAATGGTTAAGGTGTTGGCCTTACAAACACAAGGTACAGGGTTTGAATCTCACAGGGGATAATTGGCTAGGCTTAAATGGCTTGCAAGGGCAGTTAGCCTAGTACTAATCTATGAACCTATCTATGAACTTATAACTTTATAGGGATTAATGCCAGTTAGCAAAATGGCTTGAGGACCTAGCAATGTCAATATTTTATATGCCCTACTAAATATATGCCATACTAATTATTTTGTTAACAGCAGCTTCTGTTCTAGATTCTACTACAAACTCTACCAGTGCTGGACTTTCACTTAGGATCCCTATATTTCTTTCTCTTTGTCTATACTCAATTATCAATCCTTGATAGGGAAGGCAATCTCTAGCCTGTAGGTGAAATGAGTTTGTGGCCTCTTCCCATTCTATTACTTTTTCCTCTCTAATTATTTGCTTCTAATACCTTGGTTCCTTTGTCAATTTTGTCCAAAAAATTCCAACCCCCTCTTACTATTCTCTGCACCCCTAATTGTAGTCTTCTATATCAGCAGAATCTCCTTGCTCCATCCCTGTGCTGGCTTAGTTCTCACAATATTTTCCCAGTCTCTCATTATTTCTTTAGCCTCCCTCTGTTTCACCATCATCCCTTTCCACTTTGAATTATAGCTTTTTGTTTGTGCTATTTATGGGAGCCTTTACTGTGCAGCTCTGAAATACCCCTTCAAATCAGGTAATGCCAAACCACCTTTTTTATTGGAAGTATAAACGTATCCCACTTAACTCTTGCCCTCTTACCTCCTAGATAAAATCCTACACCTACTAATTTCTCTCCACAACTCTTCTGGTTGAAAAAAAATATGCCTGACCTGTTTATAAAACTAAAGGGACTAAAAAAATTTCACTGCTTGTATCTTGCTATCCATATCAATAAAACTTCCAATTTCTCAGTTCCATTAATCCTTTGTTTAGTCTCTTCTCACATATCCTTAAGCTGCCATAACAGAATCCCTTTTAATCCATACTCCTAAATACTTAATTTTGTCATGTCCCCATAAATATGGATATTGCCAAATTAATTCATTTGTGGGTACATACTTTACAACTATTGCCTTTGTTTTATCTTAATTAATTCATTCATTCATTCATTAATTAATTAATATGCCCTACTAAATATATGCCATACTAATTATTTTGTTAACAGCAGCTTCTGTTCTAGATTCTACTACAAACTCTACCAGTGCTGGACTTTCACTTAGGATCCCTATATTTCTTTCTCTTTGTCTATACTCAATTATCAATCCTTGATAGGGAAGGCAATCTCTAGCCTGTAGGTGAAATGAGTTTGTGGCCTCTTCCCATTCTATTACTTTTTCCTCTCTAATTATTTGCTTCTAATACCTTGGTTCCTTTGTCAATTTTGTCCAAAAAATTCCAACCCCCTCTTACTATTCTCTGCACCCCTAATTGTAGTCTTCTATATCAGCAGAATCTCCTTGCTCCATCCCTGTGCTGGCTTAGTTCTCACAATATTTTCCCAGTCTCTCATTATTTCTTTAGCCTCCCTCTGTTTCACCATCATCCCTTTCCACTTTGAATTATAGCTTTTTGTTTGTGCTATTTATGGGAGCCTTTACTGTGCAGCTCTGAAATACCCCTTCAAATCAGGTAATGCCAAACCACCTTTTTTATTGGAAGTATAAACGTATCCCACTTAACTCTTGCCCTCTTACCTCCTAGATAAAATCCTACACCTACTAATTTCTCTCCACAACTCTTCTGGTTGAAAAAAAATATGCCTGACCTGTTTATAAAACTAAAGGGACTAAAAAAATTTCACTGCTTGTATCTTGCTATCCATATCAATAAAACTTCCAATTTCTCAGTTCCAGTAATCCTTTGTTTAGTCTCTTCTCACATATCCTTAAGCTGCCATAACAGAATCCCTTTTAATCCATACTCCTAAATACTTAATTTTGTCATGTCCCCATAAATATGGATATTGCCAAATTAATTCATTTGTGGGTACATACTTTACAACTATTGCCTTTGTTTTATCTTAATTAATTCTGTACACCAAAAAGACATGAAGGTGCTCAAGATCATCTGCAAATAAAGCCAACTTTTATTAACAACCGCACTGATTATATCCTTGAATTTCTGAGTCCCTTATTTTCTTTATTTGCATTATATTTAGAATCACTGGCAAAGGGGGAAGACAGCACCCCTACTTGGTTCCTCTGCTCAAACAAAACTTATCAGAGAGGAATCACCCACTATAATTTTCACCTCCAATCCTTCCCATATCCTCCTAATCAACCTTATAATTTTATCAGGGAAACAAATGTTTTCATTGCCTTACTCACATAATCCCATCTTACTCTTGCAAATGCTTTCTCTGCATCAAAACCCACCAAAATAGCAGTATTTTCTTATATTCTGCTTCTGTCTGGATCATCACTGTTCTGTTAATGTTGTTAAATGCTCGCCTCCCCTCCACATAACCACATTGATTAACAGCTGTCAATTTTGGCATCACGGTTGCCATTCTTTTACCCATTACAGGCAGACACTTTATAATCATGGTTTAAAATTGAAATGGGACTATATGGCACCGAATCTGATGGATCTTTACCATCTTTAGGTATTACAGCCCCAACCACTTTCTTCCTGGATGTTGGTGCCTCTGCTCCTTTTAATGCAATGTTAAACAAAACATTCCAGATTTTTATCACTTGTTCCCTCCAAGCTTCCAAACTTCTACAGGAATACCATCTATTCCTAAGGACTTTCCTGTAGATTGGTTATACATCAACATTTTTACCTCATCTCCTCCTATCCTGTTAGTACATGAGCCTCATCTACCTCTAACCTTAGCAAATTTAATTCTTCCATATAAATTTCTATTTGTACTTTTTCCTGATTTCCACATTTTTTCTGCTTTATACAGTTTTTCATAAAATTTCTGAAACATTTCTAATACCACTACAGGATCTCTGGTTATTTTCCTTGTTATAGGCTCCCTAAGCTTGACCACAATCCTTTCTACTTTTTGTTGCCTCAGCCATTGTGCTAAAAATGCTTATGCTATGGACATGTCAAAAAACAGCTGCTGACCACCAGTCTTTCTAAACTCATGCACATTATCGACGTAGTCCATTATTTTCTCTCTAGCACTACCCCTATTCTGCAATACTTTTACTGGGTATATACTAGATCACTGGACGCTTAAAAAAGCGAACAGTGATTAAGTGACCCTATGTAAGTGAAAGCTTACAATTTCGAACTGTCAGAACAGCGATTTTTTTTCCTAGGGGAAAAAAAATCTCTGTTCCAACAAAAAAAAAATTAAAACGCTTTAAACATTACATTAAGTGGGAGGCTTCGCCCCCCACACCCCCCCCTACCTAAATATACCAACTCCGAGACCGCACTACAGTGCTGAAAATGGCAAAGTAACTATGAGGCCAAGCAAATTCTTTTCCAGGGAAAGAATTGGCTTAAAATCCGCTTCAATATTTTGCCGTTTCAGGCTTTTGAGTTTGACCAAGATGCATTCGAAAGAATGCATCTTCAGTCTTCTAATAGGGAACCCTTTTACCTTTGTCAGTCCTTCTAAATAATTCTTGTTACTTCATAACCATATCTGTTTTTCTTTTATTTCCATCCTATTTTTAAACTCTACTTTAATTTTATCCCACTCCCTGGCTATATTTTGAGAAAACATTTCTATCTTCTCTAATAATTCTGGAATAATTTCTACTACCCATTCCTTAAATTCCTGTCTAACAGGTGGGGAAGTGCCGGTGTATAATTTTTTTCATTATCCAGCACTTTTATTTTATTTATTGGCACATGATCTGAAATAGTTATTGGATGCCTGTCAAAACTTTCAACTAAATGCACATGTTCCTGTGAAATATCATTTCTATCTAGGCTGGCCCAGTTTTTGTACCTTGGGGAATAATATGTAAATTCTCTACAGACTCCTTCTACTGAATTCACATCTTCCATACCAAATATTTTCATACATTTCTTCATAAATCTACCCTCTTTTGTTATATTTTCCCTTCTAGGCCCCCCAGATGCATTCTCACTGCTGCAAATCAAATTCCAGTCTCTACCTATACACAATATTCCTTGCTGAAAACAGATCATTTCTCCCAGAAATTTTTTTAAGCTCTACTGTAGCAGTTTTACCTAGAATATAAATACATGCCAGTGTAATTCCCCTCCCTTGCCAGTAGCCCCTTAGTACTACAAATGTACCATTATTATCTTTTTTCCACACTTCTATGACTAATCTCACAATTAATGTTAAGTACTCCCTTTTATCTTTGCCCCAGATATTCCTCTGAATAAATATCCTGGAATCCTTCCCTTATCAAATTTACATGCTCAGTTCTTTCCAAATGTGTCTCATGTACCATAGCCGTTTGCACTCTTCATTTTTTATATAGTTCACTAATCTTTCTTTTGTATATACTTCTGTGAGACTATTCACTTTTAAAGACAATGCAGAAAGTGTCACAATATGAAGTTATTTTTCTCACCTGTAATATACAGCAGCTTTTTCTTCAATGTCTAGTTTCAGCTTTTGTGTTAACATGCATACACCAATGCTTAGAAGGTTGATCATTTAAACAGCGGTTTCTTGTAATATTGATTTGAACCTATGTCGCATATTAAAAGATTTCTGTTTTAATGAAAACCCTCAAACAAAAAACACTCACCCATATAGGCAACCCATTAACTTAATACTAACACACAAAACCATGTACATCCTCAATGTAAACCTCCTAATAGAAGCAACTGCCCAGATTGATGGTCACACTCCGGCTTGAATTAAAATATAATGAAGGTTATCCATGCTAAGACACATGGGGGGCACAGCCTGTGCTTCTACTTCAACTTAATGCTGTCCATTTTTGTCTTATTTGTATTCCTCTTCCAGATGGAAAAAACAACTTGTATGCTTTCAGAAAACATTATCGCCTGGTCACTGAAATAAAGTATTATTCTGTTTTTACTGCCCCTTTATTGGACTGTATGCACAGAAGCATGAGAATCAACTATACAGTTGCCTTCTGCTATAAGCTTTTCATATTGCTCTATGAAAATTTATGTGCTAGATGAAAACTTTTCATTATATTCAGTGCTCTTTGACTTATTTGCTTCCCCTTAAAACTTGCTATTAAAACAAGCCAAGCACCTTAATCCAGTCATTCTCCAATGCAAAAGTAAGAAAAAGCTTATCAATTTGTTCTTATATTATGCTATTTTTGGCTTTCTTCTCTTTTTACATTGCAGTGCCTACATTTCTTAAAACTGCACAAGAACAAATAAGGAAAAATAGGGGCACCTGTTTACTTCAGTTTAGTTATTACACACAAAAATAATTGAAAAGCTTTACTTATATTTATAAAATATAGAGCTACTGTTAACTATAAGTAAAACAAAATTTTGTTCTTAACAGTTTTCTTCTTCTTCCCCTCTCCTAAATGGTCTGCCAAACATTAATGACATAAAGTAGGGCATACGCTTTGGAGTCTCCTACAAGTTGGTTAAAAAAGTCCAGTATTTCCAGGTTTTCATGTTCCATATTTTCATGCTTTGTACTCCCACATTTATTCATCATTTCCAAGTTGCTGGTTTTCTTCCTTTTGATCTCCATCTCCCATATCCAGTCTCTGGTTCAATTCCAACATACATCTGGTTCTTCTGGTCAACTCTTGTGCTTTTTTTTCTGCCTCTCAAGCATTTTCCTTTGAAACATTGTAAAAAGTTTCACTGCATAGTCTCTCTATGGGTTTATCAGAAAAAGAATAAGCAGAATTCCCTTCTGTTTGGTGGCTCACTTTGTATTAGACAGACTTTTGTATCTCCTCCTTAGCACGTTCTACATCAAAAAATGATTTGGACTCTCCAGGAAAAAATATTCTGAAAATAGCTGGATACAGTAACTTGAATCTCGCACCTGCGTTTCAACATTCCTTGATTGATGAATTAAATGTACTCCTCTTCTGCCTGGGGTATAGTGAGTAACCATTTTCCACAAAAAGTCTACAGTCTCATTTTTAGTATTTTGTCCTTCTGTCACAGTTTTGTCAGAATCAACTCTTTCTGCTGGTAGAAATGCATCTTTACTATTAACTGTCTGGACTGCTTTCTCACGGCCAGGTTTGGAGCATACGCACAATGTGCCCTTTCAGTTAACATATTCTGCTGCAGACTAGCAGTCCAGTTACTTATTCGTGCTTTCATAAAATTAATACAGTCGGTTCCTTGCAGTTAATACAGTCTGTTCCTTGCAGTTTCTCTGCTATAGCAAAACATTTCAGGTTTTCCCTATGTGCTCTATTCTCTAATTCTATAATCTTTTTGAAACATCTCCTCTTGAGCAGTCTCATACTCAGGCAGCTTTTTCGGCATTTCAACCTCTGATTTTTGCAGTTTTATCAACTCATCCAAATATCTGTTTAATGCGCCATGTCAGACTCAAAGCCTGTCACAAGTGGTGTACCACAGGGCTCAGTCCTGGGCCCACTCTTGTTTGGCATCTACTTTTCCGAAGTACAAGCAAACACAGGAGGGTTATGGCTGACAAAGTTTGCAGATGACTGCAAACTGGGAGCCATAGTAGAAAACACATCTGACACAGATATCCTTCAGAAGGGTCTCACAGAAACGGATAACTGGTGCCAGAGCCATGGCCTAAAGTTAAATGCCAAAAACTGCATAGTCATACCCTTCGGGAAAAACAAGGTTACCCCTAGCTACCAAATAGGTGGCAATCCACTGAGCACAGAAGAAGTTATCGGGGACCTGGGGACCCAGGTTGATAGTAGTCTGTCATTCGACACCCATGTAGCTAAAGTAGTTAGGAAGACCTTCTACATTGCCCACCTTATCATGAAGGGATTCTCATCTAGATCAAGGGAGGTCATAGTCTCCCTATACTCATCACTCATCAGACCAATGATTGAGTACAATGCCCCATTCGGAATGTATCTGACCCGACACTTGCAGCAGCTCGAGAGGCCACAAAAGTTCCTCACCAAAAGGATAAAGGGTCTCAAACATCTGTCCTATGCTGCCCGACTGAAAGAACTCCAGCTCTATTCAGTCGCTTACCGCTTGCTCAGAGGTGACCTTTGCCTAACATACAAGGCCATGTCAAACCCAGATTTGATGAATATGCTTCACCTCAAAAAATCTAGATCCGTCAGAGCCACAAGGGCGGGAGACTTAAACCTCGACACGGCTATTAACAGGACGTGCTGGAGGGATAGATTCATCACCCAAAGACTCCCTATGCTGTGGAACAAAATCCCGGTATATGTGAGGCAGAGCACCTCGCTGGCCTTGTTCAAGAGAAATCTTGACCAATGGATGGGAGATCGCAGATATACCCCAAGGATTACCTCAGTGTCACTGCTCGACAGAGGCACAGCAAAATAATGGGTATAGTTCCCCATATTAAAGGGGTGGCGTAAGCCACAAAACAATGGGCTAGGCTTGTAAATGCCCTCGGACAGATAGCCTAGTATGAACCTATGAACCTATGAACCTATGCTTCTTTCATTTTTTCCAGCCTTTTGTTACTTTAGTTGATATACTCCTTCAGTGTTTTACTTTAATCAGCTCTGAGCAGATATGATTTATTTTTTCCTCTACATTACTGTAAATCATGTTTTGCACCAAAGCTGGAGCTTGAACTGCTTTTTGCTGAACAGCTGCAGGATTCTTCCCAGCCAGTGTTTTCTCCTCAACCTTTTGTGATTGATTTCTTTGAGGTGATTTCTTTCAGGTTCTCTGATTTTTTTTTTGCTGGCATTCAGGCAGTGTACTTACTAGCCAGTTACTGAAACTTACCCAAAAAGACAAATTCAGTGGCTCTCTTTTCTGTTTTCGCACTGGAAGAACTGAAATTAATATGTCATTCAGTGTGCAGCCATCTTGGAAGTCTTCATATAAGCAACATTCTTGATCCTTTGTTACCACATCACTGACAAATTCACTCCTTTCCATCCAAAATAAATACTTTCCTTAAGTCACACAACATGTTGCATCTAACACCAGAACTGTTGGATTACCAAGGAATTAACAACACACTTTAAATACAGAGATTCCATATAGAAACAATGGAGGCTTTCTCCTACTGCTGTAAACAAACAAAAATATACAGTTGCTCAAAGTTCCTCCTTAATATCCAAAACAATTCTGGATGATTGTGAATCAAGTCATAGGGCAATCCTAATGTAAATATCCACACAAACAGACTTTCTGGGATAGTGTCACAGCTTTTAATACTTCCACCATTACCTACTCCCAAACTACTCAAATACCAGCACTAGCCTCCTTTCTTACTGTGATTACACATCATCCCCTCTGACTCTCTAATAGCAACAATGGCCTTCATCCCTGGTTCCTCACTAACATTCACTTGTTAACCCTTTTCAAGCAATTTTACACATCATACCTAATCAAGATGATCAAGCCCAATCAACAGAAAAAGCAGTTATAAAACCAATACACAAAACTCCATAACCACTTTCTACAAACAAATTTAGACCAATTTACAGTCTTCCAACTCTCAAGTAAATCTTTGAAAAACTAGGTTATATTCAACTAACTGAATATCTGAACAAAAATATAATACTCTCATGCAACTAGGCTCAATTATGGTTTTAGAGAAGCACAATGACTGCTCTAGTCACCTTCACAGGTGACATCTCATAGAACGTGGACAATAATAACAATTAGCACTGTTTTCATTAATCTTACTAGGACATTCAACTAGTGGTTCACCCACTCCTATTTAATACATTCTTCTAGCCAAAGGAATTATCCCTCATGCCATCCCCTGGTTTAAACACTTTCTTACTAACAGAAAAGTACAGTTGTGTACCTACCATAAATGTAGATGTTAGAGTGTACTCACTGTTGCAGTCATTACACTTGGGTTATCCTGCTGGCAGGTGACCCGCAGTCGGCCCGAGTTCCAAAGTCTTGGTCCAGCGTCGGTTGCTGTCGCCTCTTCCCTGACATCAGTGCGCCAGGGGTATAAAAGTTGCAACCGATGCCATTTTCTTCAGTTTTTCTTGCCCCAGATGTCAGGTGCCCCCAGATATGAAGGCTGAAAAGATAAAAATATGCCAAACAACCAAGCATATATTACTATAAACATTTCCTTCACCTACAAGCAAATACACCACATAGGTTGTATAGAGTTGAGAAGTACAGAATAGTCCCAGCAAAGAGGGGGATGGTGGGTGGGTAACCTGGACTGCAACACTGAACACACTCAAACATCTACATTTATGGTAGGTACACAACTGTACTATGTTCATCGTGTTTCACTGTTGCAGTCATTACACTTGGGTAGAATCCCAAAGCTGAGGTTGGGTGGCTGGGTCTAGATTGGATTTGGCGAGGCTAACAAGCCCTGCAGAACTGCAGTGGCAAAGCCTGCTCTGGATTTGGAGTAGAGAGGTAGGTGGTAGTGCTTGGTAAAAGTGTGCACTGAGCTCCAGGTTGCAGCTCCTAATATGTCTTTGGTTGGTACCCCTCTGAGGAAAGCTGCTGAAGTGGCTGCTGCTCTGGTAGAATGAGGCCTAATGCCCTTAGGCACTGATTTGCCATGTTGTGCATAGCAGAAGCGGATGCAGTGTCCTATCCATTTGGAGATTGTCTGCTTTGTAATAGGTTTTCCTTGTGATCCTGCAGCATATGCTACAAACAGTTGCTTAGTTTATCTGAAAGCTTTTGTTTTGTCCAAGTAAAATCGTAGCTGCCTGTGTATATCCAAAGGGTGCAGAAATCTTTCCCCTTTATTCTGGAGATTTGGGTAGAAAGTAGGCAAATGAATGGTTTGGTTTAAGGCCACATTGGAGACCACTTTTGGCATGAATGTTGGGTTCGTCCTAAGAGAAAGCCTGTCCTGATGAAAAATGAGGAAACGTTCCACAGCCATCAATGCCTGTAACTCCGAGACTCTTCTTGCTGAGGTTATTGCTAGGAGCAGAGCAGTTTTCCATGACAAGAATTTTAGATCAGCTGTGCTGGCTGGTTCAAATGGAGGCAGTGTTAGTTTTTCTAAAACAAAATTGAGGTTCCAAGTAGGTACTGGTGCTCTCCTAGGGGGTCTTATATTCTTTGCCCCTCTGAGGTACTGTCGTAGTAGAGGATGTGAAAAAAATAGGAGGATCCATATTGTAATGAGCTGAAATGGCAGAGGCATGGATTTTAATAGATGAAAAAGATAGGCCTTTGTCCAACATCTGTCAGGTATTGCAAAATCTGAGGTATATTAGGGACCAGTGGGTCGAGCCCTTGTGCCTGGTTCCAAGCAGAGAATCTCTTCCATTTTTCTGCATAAGATTTCCTAGTGCTGGGTCTCCTGGCTTCCAAAACTACATCCATAACAGCTTTAGAGAGAAGTGCAGTCTGAGTGGCTACATTATCTGCCATGCTGCCAGGTTTAAGGTTCTGAGTTGACTATGCAGAATCTAATTGTTTTGCTGTGTCAGAAGATGAGGGATTTGAGGTAGAGGCCAAGGTGGGCCTTGGGACAAAGTCTTTAGGATTGGGTACCACTGCTGGCGTGGACAGTCTGGTGCAATCAGGATAATTTTTGGCCTCTCTTGTCTTCTTGTCTGACTTTTAGAAGCACCTTGGTGAGAAGACGCATCGGAGGGAAGGCACAGACTGTCAGGTTTTTCCAGCTGAATGATAGAGCATCCACGTTCCATGCTTGAGAGTGATAAGTCCTTGTGCAAAATTTCTGTATTTGGCAATTGTGAGGGGAGGCAAAAAGATCTATGTCTGGGCATCCCCATTCCCTTGTTATCATGTTGAACACTTGTGGATTTAGCTGTCATTCGTGAGGATCTATGAGATTTCTGCTTAGTTCGTCTGCCAGTGTATTTTTTGTTCCTGGCAGGAATTGTGCTTGCAAATGTACCTGGTAGGTCAGTGCTGTGTTCCACAGAGTCATGGCTTGTCTGCATAGGGGGTAGGAATGTGTGCCCCCTTGCTTGTTTATGTACCACATAACAGTGGTATTGTCCGTCTTTATTAATAGTTGTCCTGGATGTATTAGGTCCTTGAAGGCTGCCAGGGCATTCTGTACAGCTAGCATCTCCTTTTGATTGATGTGAAGATGCATTTGTTCCTTGGGCCACGTGCCCTGAATACATTTTCCTACCATATGTGCTCCCCAGGCATAATCCGATGCATCCGTTGTTATTGTCTGCCTGGCTGTAGGTAAGGTGAAAGGCTGTCCCTTGTGGTGACAGGCCTGGGACCACCATCGAAACTCCTGTTGTAGGCAGGGAATCAAGGTTATGATTGTCTCTAGGCTGTGACAATGTTGAGTCCAAACACTTTTTAGATACCATTGTAGTTTCCTCATATGCAGTTTTGCATATGGAATTAGTAGAATGCAAGATGCCATGAAACCCAGGGCCTGCAGAATTTTTCTTACAGGGAGCTGGGTCTTTGTTGCCATCATTTGAAAGTAATGAGTCAGTTGTCTTTGTTTGTCTGGCGTGAGATAAGCCATCTGGGCAGTTGTATTTAAGCTTGCACCCAGGAATATTATCTTTTGAGAGGGCACTAGTTTTGATTTATTTTCATTTACTGTGTACCCTAGGCAAATTAGCAATCTTTTTACAAATGCCAGGTGCTTTAGAAGAATGTCCTTGCTCTCTGCTTGAATAAGGCAGTCGTCCAAGTAGGGATATATTTGAATTCCTTTTTGTCTGCAAAATGCAATTACTGGCGCCAGGCATTTTGTGAAGACCCTGGGGCGCAGTAGATAAGCCAAAGGGCAGTGCAGAGAATTGGTAATGCATTGAGCCTACTATAAATCTGAGGTATCTTCTGCACGACTGTCTGATTGGGACGTGCATGTTTGCTTCCTTGAGATCCAAAGTAACTAGCCAAGCCTCCTTGCCCAGCATGGGCAGAATTTGTTGTAGTGTTAACATTTTGAATTTTGGAACATCCAGGAAAGTATTTAGGATTGACAGGTCCAGTATTGGTCGCCAGGCTTTGTCTTTTCTGGGTACTAAGAAAAGTTGAGAGTAAAATACTTGGCCCTGTTCTTCTTGTGGAACTTTCTGAATAGCTCCCATATCCATAAGAGCAGTAATCTGGTTTTGTGCCTCTGCCCATTGGTTTTGTGACAGGTCTGGCATACCTTTTGGTTTTGGAAGCGTGTGGAAGTGGAACCTGTACCCCTGAGAAACTATATTCAGCACCCATTGGTCTTGGATGATCATGCACCAATTTTTTGAGAGAAGTGCTAGCTTTCCCCCTACGGGTGCTGTAAACTGCTAAGAGCTTGGCATTTGCAGAGGGAAGTCATTGTGACTGTTTCCTATAAGGTTGTGATTTGTCTTCTCCTCCTTTGGGGGCTGAAGCACCTCATTGTTTAGGTCTGTAGGAGCCTTGGGGCTGAGATCTGCCTCTTGGGCATCTGTATCTGCCTCTTTGTGGCCTGTCTGATACTGGAAAGGACCACTTTTTTGAAGGCCAGTTTCTGCTATATCTAGGTGGTTAAACCTGTAAGAAATCTTTCACAGTTTGCATTGACTTTGCTTTATCCTCCATTTTCTTTAACACCTCTTCTGCCTTAACACCAAACAAAGTATCATGCTTTAGTGAAGCATCCAATAATTGTACTTTAACATGGTCAGGTAAACTTTGTTCTTTCAACCAAGCAGGTCTTAGAATAACTGAGCCTGTAACTGCGGCTCTTCAAGAAGCCTCTAATGAATCAAAACCACATTGCAGAGTATGCTTTCCCAACTTGTTCAACTGCATGCAATAAATCCTGCATTTCTTTACTGTCAGGACTTTCTATATTTGTAACCATTTTCTGCTTTAACAATGACATGAGGTACTGCTGATATTTAAGCATGTAAAACGGACAGTTTAAAGCTCTTACAGCTAGAGTAGCAGAAGTGTAAACTTTTCTCCCCCATCGGTCCAGAGCTCTGGAATCCCTATCTGAGGGGACAGGATTTTTGGCAGTGGAAGCTTTAACCCCTTTAGGACCCTGAGAAATAGTTTCTGGGTCTGCAGCAGGGTTTTTGTAAAGAAATTTATGAGAGTCAGTGACCCTGTAGTACCTGTCTGGCTTTACTGGTGCAGGAGGTAAAGAATCTGGAGACAACTGGATTCAGAAAAAACATCTACAATATCAAGCACAGGGGGGATAGCCAGGGGCCTGTGCTGAGGCAATAAAAGGAAATCTCTGAGCCTTTTCTTGGATTCGGAGTAATCCTGGCTCTGATATAGCACACTGTCTTAAATCACAAAGAAATGAAGGCGCAATTCTCCAGTAACAATAAAGGCTTTCCTCTTGTTATTATTGGAACCACGATAATGTAACAAAGTCCACCAGCTCGCTATTCAATGAACAAACATCCGATTCATTAGTAAAAACAATAAAATTGGTACTAAAAATATAAAATATTAAGCGCTTTCATCTCCTGTATGGAGACTTCATCAGAATCTGTTATTACATAAAAATCCTCTGCTTATATACATCCTACTAGTTCAGTAATTAGTAAATTGATTAATTGATCTTAAATTCCTATAGGCTGGCCACTAAGTGTTACAACTGAATGTTACTAACATTCATAGACAGATCACAATACTTTTTTTAAAAGAAATATATAAAAACACATATAAATACTTAATAAATACTTAAAAACATATGGAAATAAATCCACATCTATCTATTGTGTATAACATCACAACAAAAAATTCCCTCATGGTGTGCAGGGTTTCCCCAAAAGAGTAATCCTCAGGCGGTGAGGCTGAAGGAACGGACTCCAGCATCAGAGTCCTCATAGGGAGGGAGAGAATAGCCCTGGTCGGAAGAAGAATCAGAGGAAATGGAAACCTGATCAGAGGAGTCATAATCAGTGTCTTGCCTAGTCCTTTTGTCAGGAGGGGGATGGGAGCCCCTGATTAAAGTAATAAGGTCTTCGGCCATTTTAAGCATCTGTTTCTTTGGCATGGATGACTGTTCTGGAGAATGCTGCACTTGTTTCCTCATCTTTAATGGTGTTTTTGACTTTGCTGCTTTAGTAGCTTTAATTGTAAGCTGTGAAGGTCTGAAAACACCCTCAGAAGCCAGTGCCCGCTCAGCGACTCCGGACCCATCTGAGGGTATCGTTTCCGTAGGCCCAATACCTTGAGTTTACACAAGCCTTGGTGTCTCCATGTGGCTGTCAGTTATGGCCTGTGGCTCTGAGGCAGCGGGTGTCAGGGGCTGCGAAAGCGCCTTACTGAGAACCGGCGACTGGCCTAGAAGAGGCTTCGTCGTCAGTTTTGGACCTCAGATGCCTGTCTTTTTCTTTGTCTTTGCGCTTTTTATACATTCCGGTCATCGGTTGTTCCGATGGCATTATGTAATTAAATCTTCATCCAAAATAATGTAAAGCAAAATCAACATGACGTTTAATAGTGCGTTTATTGAATCTAGCACAAAACCGACAACTAGTGACGTCGTGGTCAGGGCCTAGGCAAGGAATGCAGTAAGAGTGAAAGTCCTTATGAGGTATTTACTTCCCACAAGAAATACAATTAACTTTTACTGATATCGGTCTGGAGCAAGAAAAAGTTTCCCCAATGGGGTACTTAGCTTTATTGAAGACTTCGGTTCTGAAATTCAATTTTGAAAATCTCAGGAGTCAGCCGACCGGCACTTGCGAACCGCTTTTGCTTCGGGCACTGCACGGCAGGAAAGACTGAAGAAAATGGCGTCGGTTGCAACTTTTATACCCCTGGCACACTGACGTCAGGGAAGAGGCGACAGCAACCGACGCCGGACCAAGTCTTTGGAACTCAGGCTGACTGCGGGTTGCCTGCCAGCAGGATAACCCAAGTTTAATGACTGCAACAGTGAAACATGATGAACATCGTTAAAGTGCAGATCATCTCTCTAACCTCTTCACCCTCCCTCATTAAGCACATCCCCCAAGGAGCTATATTACTTTTAGTTTTGCTTTCCCAGTTTATAAACAGAATACCAGCCATCTTACTGGCCAAACCAATCATCATCATGTACAGCAATGACACGGAGATCATCTAGCCAATCACCCACTACAATAAAAATAGAAGCAGAACAAGACCTAATACAGCTATCCATATGTTTAACGAATGACAAACTAATCCACAATACAAACATACAATGAATTTTGGAATCTAGCAAAACCACCCCAAAACAATGGATATTCTTGCCAAGACCTCTGATCCATTATAAATAATCAACAGCTTCATACACTCAAAGATCTGATTAGCTCAACAAATTAACTTATATCACCGTATACACAAATCCGGAATCAGTATCACACTATTCTGGGGAATGAAAATATCCCACTTTTTTGTCCCCTGAAGGCATTGAGCTCTCTTTTCTCAGCTAGATCATGGGCTTCCTTTAATTGCATCCACCTCTAGAAAGAATCATCAGTTATCCCTTCAAAGAGTAGAGTTACTATACTTGCTTTATATTCACCACTATTAGGTGCTAACTACTGCACATGGTTCCCAATCCTCCTAAGAGCCAAATTACTTCTATTTATGCTAATTTATAAACTGTTAAATCTAATTCCATTTCCTTTCTATGCTAGTCATCACATTCAGTGTTCCTATAACTACATCCTTAAATCATTTTCCCCTTTGGTACTCTCCCTTCATACAAGGGTTAGACTGTACTGAACTAAGCATACATTTTCAGCCATAGCAACTCAAACACGGGAATGCCTTACAATAGCATGGTGTAGTGGATGCCAGAAAGTGGTTAAAACATATGGAAATGCTGCATTTGTTATAAAAATTGTGTTATTGTGAAAATACAGCTTTGTTATGAAAACAATGTTTAATGTTGAGCTACTATATATAACCTAAACAATATAGTAATGCATGCAACAGCAGAGACTGAAATGGGGCGTTTACAAAAATGCCGTTAAAAGGAAGAGTATAGAATAACATTGCCAAGACATTTATCTCTCAGTAAAGAGAGTTACATGGCAAGAGACGGGACTCTTGGTAGTATCAGCTAGAAAGTGGACAGGAAGCAATGTTTGTCTCTCTGAGAGGAAGTACAAAGGTCAACAGTACCGGTTTTTGGAAGATTCCAGTTTGATCGTTTACTAGAAGACAGTGTGGAGCAACAGGAAAACATCTGTGGATCTGTTTAGAAGGTTACCTGAAGTTTGCCTGAGATGTTTTGGAACCACTGGTGGCAGGGAAAACCAGAATTAAAAGACTGTTTTTGTTTAAGTGACTTTTCCTGCTACAGAACTAAAGTGGTTTTCATTTTTTCTTCATATTGCTCTGTAAACAAACTGCACTTAACCTGAAATTCTGTCTGTGAGTCTGTCTGAGAGTAGGCATGGTACATACTACACTGCTGTTTTCATAAAAAAAATTGTCATTATTTCAGATTGCAATACAATTTATTCCTATTTCGCAATCTGCAAGTGCACCATCATATTGTAGTGATTTCCCTAACCGAGATAAGACAGAAGCAATTTGTGTGAATGACCTATTCCAACTGGTTTATCAACATGGAAACATTTTTGGAAGCTATGATGTAGAAGAGCACAACCATGATGCAGTCTGTGATGACATTTCAAGGAAAAAAGTGAGACTAACAAATAACTGGTCAACCACCAGGATCAAATATATTTTATAACATCTATGGTGAGCCATTCCACCCCCTTACACACACACACACACACACACACACACACACACACACACACACACACACATTAGAAGCTCAGCAAGGAAGATGACATTGAGGCATTTCTTGCTGTCTTTGAGAAGCATCAGTAAGCCACCCTGAATGTGCCAATACATTATCTTGTCAGTTAAAGTAGACACTTAAAACTTAACTGAATATGGAAAGTATAGATTTTTGGGACAAAAACAGGAAATATTAACAGCTTGTTAGGGCTGGTTTATCCCCTAAAACACAAGCTATACAACTTTGTGACCAGACATTTAACACAACTAAGACTTAATGAAATTAGCTTGCGCCTAATTTAAATTCATGTTTTAAACTTATGACTAGAACTGAAAGTAAAAACTCAAAAAGAAAAATGATGGATACTTCCAACTGATGACACATTGAAAAGGGCACTCTAGTAGTTTACTTATGTGCGCTTTTTCAAAGCCACCGTAAGAGTACTGAGAAATTGGTTGTGTTGACTAAAATATTGCTAGCTAATGAAGCCTTGGGACAGATTCAATACAGCCTACACTAAGGGTACACAATATGTATTCAAGAACATTCTTATCACATTTGTTGTGCTTTCTAGTCACTCAGAAAGATTACACTAAGCGTACATGTAGTCTACACTTTGTAACTTTTATGAATCCCTGTCGGTATTTAAAGCTGCAAGAATATCAGTAGGAAAATTCAAATTAGGAGGAAGAAGGTGCGAGTTATGTCTGTGTTGTCTATTTACACAGAACAGTGTACACTTAGTGCAGGCGTTATTGAATCCCAGAGCTTGTTTAAAAGTAAGCAATCTGCAAACACCCACACAAGTGTCAGGACCTGAAACAATATGGGTTAAATTTGGGAATTAGGAGCACACAGCAATAATTAAACTACTAATGTTACACCTAACAAAAGTGTGATTTAAACCAAATCCCAGCAATAGAAATAAATATAAATGATGTGCCTTTCAAAAATTCTAAGCAACGTGTTGATAATGAAACTATAACAATGAAATGTGATAAGTGTTTAAACAGTAGAGTCAGCATAGTGTCTCTATGCCACTACTAAGTTAGGTAAATTTTAAGAATTACCAGACTCTCACAGTATTGTCAAGTGTACAAAGGAAACTTACATATATAAAAATACAGCAAAAGAAAGGCAGAAGTAATATGTGTCCACCGAGATAAAAGGAGTATCTTCCAAGTAAAAAGTCAGACCCTTTTGCAGAAAGCATTGTACCTTGTGGCTTTAGTGCCTCATCTAACGCACATTATTAACAACCTCCCCCAGCTCAAGGCACTGAGGGAACTGTGGGGTAGGGAGCACAGTCAGATAATCTGTGGCCTGAATATATATTTCAAGTAAAAATTAGGGAGGTCAGCAGCAGCAGCCACTTGACTCGCAACTAAAAACACACAATCCTAAATAAACTCCTAGTAAGAATGGGACAGTGCAGCAGCAGCTTGACGCACAACTAAAAGCACAGGATCCAAAATAAACTCCTAGTAAGAATGGAAGATGGCAGCAGCAGCAACTTGACAACCAAAAATATTGCAATGCTAAATAAACTCCCAGTAAGAATGGGGGAGGGCAGAAGCAGCAACTTGACAAATAACTAAAAAATGCAATCCTAAATATTCTCCTAGTAAGAATAGGGGAGGGCAGCAGCAGCAACAAGATATGGGTCTACTTTCTTTCATCGAAAGTGCACCCTATCAAATCGAAAAACACTGACTTCCTTTTAAGAGAAAGTGCTGTTTAACAAAATTGCACTTTTGCAAACTACACATCAGTGGAAAAAAAATCCAACCATATATATTAACAACAAATTTTTGCAGGGGACAAGCCCCCCCCCACACACACACACACAACCGCTAATTATATATACTAACTCCAAGATCGTACTACAGTGGGGAAAAGGGTAGATTTCCTTATCCTCACTGTACCATGATCTATACCATCACCTGGATTCAGTAATGTGTAGTGAGATTTCGTTAAACAGCACTTTTCCTTAAAGGAGTCGGCATTTTTAGATTTGATAGGGTGTACTTTCGATGAATGAAATTAGACCCCATAACACATAACTAAAAATGGGCAACCCTAAATAAACTCCTAGTAAAAATGTGGGGGAAGGACAGCAGCAGCAACATGACACACAACTAAAAATGCACAATCCTAAATTACTCTTAGTAAGAATGGAGGAGGGCAGCAGCAGTAGCTAGACACACTGTCAAGAACATATTCTTCTGAATATACTCATAGTAAGAGTGAAGGAGAGCACTGTTTACACATTCACTATAGCAAATAAAAAGGATTAAGTGTTGAAACTGCAGACGGAATTAAAATCTGCCTTTAGTTAAAAGGAGAAGAAACTTTGTTATCATAAACCTATTACGGAGTCTAAACAAAAAAAGTTGTTAAATTAATGAAAGACATCAGTGCAGAAATGGAAAGAGGAGATCTCTTGATGTAGGATACTGAACTCTGTCAAAATATTCAGTGACTAAAATAATTAAGACAGTCTGTATGTAGGCAAGTAGGGAACGATCTTGAGTGACAAATTCACTAAGAAAATAAAGTTAACCTGAATGGCGTCCTCTTGTTATTATGTATAAGTTCAAAAGAGCGACTTGTCAGAATCAGAACCCTTAGCAACAGGTACTTAGAGAAACAGGATACACTGAGAAAAAAAATAACTGCCTAAACCAAAAGTAGAAGAAAATCATTAAAATGCATTTTGCAGATGAAAAAATAGAAGAGCAATCTATATCTGTATTTGTAGGTGATGAGGCTATACCCTCAACTTCAGGTCAGAGTACTGAGGCAAGTGTTCTTGACTTGACAGTTTGCAGACAAGCTATTATAATTTTAAGAAAGCAGAAAGGGGAGACAATACACTACACAAGACCAGACAAAACATAGCCAGAGCAGAAAGAATAAGAGATGTAAACTTGTTCTCATTTCATTGCCATATTTTGAGTTGAATAACTGGGGCTACTGATATGATTTTAAGGGTCTGGCAGTTGGCAGAGAGAATTAGGGCTATCAGCTGATAATGAGCTGCTTCTAGCATCTGATTCCCTCAGTTTAATGTGCTTAACCATGTGTCTATGAGCATTTCACTTCAACAGACAGCAATCTATGTGGATCAGTGCTTTACCCTGGTTAACAGATACCAATAAAAAAAGAAAATGACATACTTTAAATGATAAATGACAAAAAACAAATAATAACTAAAATCATTTAGAAAATTTGTGATGAAACTTGTACACAAAACCAAAGTTAGAACATTAGCTAGATTTTATTGGCCTGGTATAATGAATGACATTGACCATTTCTGTGTACCATGCCAGAATGTCCAAAGACTATAACATCTGGGACTTAGAAGACCACTGCTATTGTGTCTATTAATGAGGTCTCATTCAAGTGGACAGCTATGAATCTTGAAGGTCCATTAGCAAGGTCTCATAAACGATACCAACACATTTTGGTAATTAGTGACCATACTACAGTTTCTTGAAGCAGTACCAAAAGTTTTAGTGTTACTTTCGCTGGGGTAGGGCTACACAAAGGAATAATCAGAGACCAAGGGATCCTATTTAAATCCAGGGCAATGCACCAGCTTTGCTAGCATTCTAAAGTAAAACAGTTAAGACCTTCAGTAAACCATCATCAACCTAATGGGTTAATGGAGCACTTTACTAAAAGTCTGAAATCTATGCTAAAGAAGACTGCAGAATAAATGGCAAGAACTAGGATCAGTTTGTTTCCTAGTTGCTGTTAAGACAGGTACCCCAAACTTCAATTGGATAATCTTCATTTTCAGTTATTGTGATGGAGCCATCACCAGTGTTTGCTGGACAATGTAAATGAGACATGACAAAGAGAAAGCCCCAATTAAAAGTGCAATAACACACTTCATGACCTTTCAAGTCAAGCTAAAAATGACCATGCTAATAGTCAACTAATATATGCAAATGGCAAAACAAATGCAGTGTGGGCACAACAAGAATGCCCGCCTTGGAGATTTTAAAACAATATACAATTTCACTTGTTCTGAATACACATACAGGTACTGAACAGGTGAGGTTTATATTTCCAAAAAGTTTGTTCTTTTTTCTTAACTTCTTATAACACATTAATCTATCGCTTTTAAGAAAATTGTTTAACTCACCAAATTCTTATAGTTTTGCTCTGTTATTCAGCTCAGTAAAACAAACACCTACCGTGTCATTAGGACCTTGTGAACTTATTCTTAAAGGTTCACAATAGTTTCTGAACTTCTTTCCAAGAGATGTATCTCTATTATACTGCATCAAAGAAAGTAAAACAATACAAATACCTTTAAAGCTTCTTCACAAGTGACATGCAGGAATGCACTAACTATACCTTTTCAGGCTTCATAGCCACTCCACACACAATGAGAAACAAATAAAAGTTGTTTACCTATGCTAAGGATAGATCTAGGTAAACAGACCTGTGAAGATGTGAAGTATTGCCAGTTATGCCAGGAGGAGTAGGGCAGTGGATATAGAACATATTCCAGCATAGCTATCTGGAGTTTTATAAATAATTATATGTCATTTGTATATCAAACTGATTTGTACAGGTGTTTGCGTTGAAAATGTATTTGTAAAAGTGCCTGTGATAAAAATGTAGTGACAGCGGGTCCTGCTGGACAGAAAAGAAATACACCTGTATGTCAGACTATTTTGTAAACATTGAAATGAATGTAGTGTATCAGACAATACTGAGAGATATGTTAATCTCAGTCTAACTTTGAAAAAATAGTCTAAAATTAAATAACCTGGTTTAGATCATAAAGATTGTATTTTACAGTTCGGATTACAGCCAGAGACAAAATGCCTGTGAAAACCAGAACTAGGAATCCTACTGTATTGTCCTTAGATGTGAACTAATTGCTACCCTGGAAGGGTGGATGTTTCTGAAATAGTTTTACAGCTTCCAGATGCTATTACACATCTTAGCAAAGCTCTGTGCATTATGACACATGCTAGATTCTGGTTTGGTTGCTGGTAAAGGGGGTAGTGTGGGAAAGAGAAGTCAAGTGACCATATGTATGTGATGTCATTCTGCAATCCAACACTGAAATTATGTTTTAATACTATATGAGTCAGCAGTCTAAGAGCAGTCTGTTTTTCAAACCTGACAAAGAAAGATCACTCACCCACTTCATCTTGCCCTGATTTAGTAAGTAACCAGGGAACAGTAATTATTTAGATCAGTCAGGAAAATATAGTGAGATTAATTAAGCACTGTGCTTCTGTATCTGTGTGTAGCTATCCAACTGTGTTTTTTTTAATAATTTCTGTGACAAACTCTGGTGTTTATTGCAAATAGATATTTAGAATTTTCCTGTTCTTTGACTATTTATTATTAAACATATTTAAACTTTTCACTCTGGCTGGTCTTTTTAGAGAATATTTTAACATTTGAGAGTACTTTTATTTATTTGGTGGCACTGTGGCCACTCATGAAAGCCTTGCTGCATTGGTCAAACACTACCATTGTATTAGTATTAATTTTACTCAGTATAATTTGGCACCCTTGTAACAGCCTTCGAGTAGCTGGCTTTTGAGTGTTCTGGTGGGAGTATCTACCTTATATCTGGGTACAGGAGGCATAGCTGGTAAATCTGTGCCAGCTTTTCCCAGGTGAGTGTAAGTGTGAGTGTGTGTGTGTGTGAGCTATTTGGAGCAAAGACACAGACCACAGAGAAGGTGGTGGAGGTCTTGTCTTGGAACACTTAGCTGAAAACTCAACTCTACAGCTATGTCAGTGGGGAGTCTTATTTGGGGGCCTGGTGAAAGAGAGAGGAAAACCCAGCCCCAGGTCTGGAGTGTGCTCCCTGTGTGCTCTTAAGGGAAACTGTGCTTGGTGCACAGCGCTACATCTGCAAATACTGTGCGTGTCCCATTTGTGTTCCAGGTGAACATCCCTCAACAGTGTCCATGGTGAGGATTGAGACTCCTTGATCACTGGGCCAGAGGAAAGGTTCCGGCCCAACATCAACTAGAAGGACTGGAATTGCACAATTTCAGTCAGCTTGGTATCTAAAATGCCCCTCCCCCTCAAAAAAAAACATAATACTCAGTCAGCTAGTCTTTTTCCCAGACCCTCAGATGTGATACACTAAAAAGTATAGCACTACACTCAGAAATATCACTAGTAATCCTCTAGGCCACATTTACCATATGGCATGTTGATGAGGATGAGCTTACTATAATGATGCATCTGGATGGGCAAGTACATAACCTTTCATATTTGATATGAGGAGGTCTATCTATCTTCATTAACCAGTAGTACAAAGTTCCAAGCTTACTCATAGGGGTGGATATCATGAAAACATACCTTTGATCACTGTGGTTAGTGAAGCCCAACATATTAGGCACAAGCATCACCAATGGATGCATTTCTGAAACAATCTTGAGACATACAACTATTATTCTAGTGGAATGGAATGCAGGCAGGTATGTCAGAATTTTGTTATATTTTTCATAACAAAATCTGAAACACTCAATAATCCAACTGGACAAATTAACTTCTGTAATTTTGAAAAACAATATTTTACTGGAAAATGAGACAGAGTAAATAATCTTTTCTCACAGATTTGCGAATGCATCATTATGGAACTAATAAACAAGGATATAGGGAATCTCCAAACTCTGGATCCCACACAGTTTGGTTTTGTGATGAGTAGATCATGCCTGCTCAATTTGGTTGACTTTTATGAGTCAGTCACCAGAGCTGTGGATGAAGGCAAGGTGGTTCATACAACCTACATTGATCTGGCCAAGGATTTTGATACCATTCCCCACTCAGGAATCAAAGAAAAACTCACTAAGCTAGGCATTAACCCCTATATCACTAGGTAGGTTGCAAACTGGCTCAAAGATAGAACCTACAATGTGAAAGTAGCCGACTCCCAAGTCAGACTGATGACTAGTCACGAGTGGAATCCCACAGGGTTCAGTCCTAGGTCCTCTCCTGTTTGGTATCTACGTCTCTGAAGTCCAGGCCAACATGAAGGCACTCTGGCTGACAAAGTTCACAGATGACTGCAAAGTGGGAGCTATTATTAACTCCCCAAGTGATGCTGACATCCTACAGAATGGCCTCACTGAGACCAACGACTGGTGTCAGAACCATGGCCTTAAGCTCAATGCCAAAAAATGTGTCGTCATCTGCTTTGGGAAAAACTCAGTTCCCATGAACTGCCACACTGATGGTAGTCCACTGAACACAGAAGGCATTGTAAGAGATCTGGGAACCGCTCTTTTGATCACCACATTGCCACTGTGGTCAGAAAGTCCCTCTGTGTGGCACATCTCATTAGTAAGGGTTTTGCATCAAGGAAGAAAGAGGTCATTGTCTCCCTCTACTCTTCCCTCATTAGGCCAGTTGAGTACAATGCCCCATTTGGCATGTACCTCACTAGACACCTGCAACAACTGGAGAGGCTGCAAAAGTACCTCACAAAGAGGATCCTAGGCCTTAAACACTTGTCCTATATGGACAGACTAAAAAAACTCAAACTATTCTTTGTCTCATATTGCCTACTTAGAGGTGTTCTCTGCTTTACTTACAAAGCCATGTCTGACCCAGCTCTGTTAGAAATGCTACATCTAAAGAAATCCCAATCCCTCAGCACCACACATTCCAGAGACCTCAAAACTCATTACCACAATTAACAGAACATGCTGGAGGGACAGGTTCATAACCCAGAAACTGCCCATGGTATGGAATAGACTTCCCATACATGTCAAGCAGAGCACTTCACTGACCCTCTCCAAGAGAAATCTTGATGAGTGGATGGGAAACAGAAAATTCATCCCAGGGATAACTCCAGTGGCTCTACTCGACAGAGGCACTGGGAAATAAGGTCAGGTGGCACTATGCCAGGGTAATCCTATGGCTAGGCTTGTAAAGGCCCCAGGGCCATTAGCCTAGTACACACCTATGAATCTATGAACCTATCCACAAAATCGGAGCGGTCTGTGAACATCCATACAATGCATACGATAATTACATCTGTTAGTACAGTTTGGGATGACTAATGGCAAGCAAATGGCTTGAATAAGGTTTGCTCAGTCATTACCTTAATCACACAGGAAGGAGGATTAGTTCACAGTGACAATCTATCCTTAAGGAAGACAAAATAAGGAGGTTTACTGCACGTGATCTGCAATCAGAAACCTTTATGGTGGAAGCAATGACAATTATAAACAGAGGTACTTTGAATCAGCTTCAGCAGCAAGATTAGATGAAGGAATGATTACCATTTCTGAAATAAAATATAAATCTCATGGAACAATAATCTTAGAAAGAAGGTTGGATTTAAAAAGTAGACTTAAAGAACACTTTCAAAAATTTTAAAGAAGTTAAAGGTAAGGAGATGAAGCCTACATGCTACAAGCTGAACTTTGATAACAGCAAAATTTAGGCCCTGTATCAAGTGTCCAAGAAAGCTAAATTAAAACTGCAGGCACTGGTGCAATACAGACATCATCTTTTTCTTTTGGCTGCGCCCGTTAGGGGTCACCACAGCAGACCATCAGTTTCCATTACTTCCTGTGGTCTGCATCTTGCTCTGTTACAACAATCACCTGCATGTCCCCTCTCACCACATCCATAAACCTCATCTTAGGCCTTCCTCTTTTCCTCTTACCTGGTAGCTCCATCCCTAGCATCCGTCTCCCAACATACACAGCATTCCTCCTCAGCACATGTCCAAACCAATGCAATCTCACTTCTCTAGCTTTGTCTCCAAACCATCCAACCTGAGCTGACCCTATAATACATTCATTTCTAATCCTGTCCATCCTCATCACACTCAATGCAAATCTTAACATCTTTAACTCTACTATCTCCAGCTCGGACTCCTGTATTTTTGTCAATGCCACCGTCTCCAACCCATATAACATAGCTGGTCTCACTACCCTCTTGTAGACCTTCCCTTTCACTCTTACTGGTACCCATCTGTCACAAACCACACCTGACACTCTTCTCCACCCACTTCACCCTGCCTGCACTCTCTTCTTCACCTCTCTCTTCTACACTCACCATTACTCTGAACTGTTGATCCTAAGTATTTAAAGTCATCCACCTTCACCAACAATACTCCCTGTATCCTCACCACTCCTTGGTCCACCCTCTCATTCACACACACATATTCTTAGTCCTGCTGACCTTCATTCCTCTCCTCGCTAGAGCATATCTCCACCTCTCCAGGGTCTCCTCTACCTGTTCCCTACTCTCACTAGAAATTAGAAGGTCATCAGCAAACATCATAGTCCACAGCGACTCCTGTTTGATCTTGTTTGTCAAACTGTCCATCACCAATGCAAATAAGAAAGAGCTCAGAGCTGATCCTTGATGTAATCCCACCTCCACCTTGAATGCATCCATCTTGCCTACCACAGACCTCACCACTGTCACACTGTCCTTGTACATATCCTGTACCATTCTCACATGCTTCTCTGCCACTCCCGACTTTCTCATACAATATCATAACTCCTCTCTTGGCACCCTGTCATATGCTTTCTCTAAATCTACATTGCACCACTGTACTACTGGTGCAGTAGAGTAATCAATCCTCTTTAAGGGAGCCCAAATAGAAAAACATTTCCAGTTGCTTTTTGCAAGTTTTTCTAATAGTGGACCTCTGGGCAGAAGTGAGGCTTTATTGTACCCTAGGTAGATATGAGGTGTTCCTGGCTATCAAAAGAACAACAGTAACCAGGCAGTTAGATAAAGGGAGTGAAGGCCTGGGTGAAGCTTTCAGGATGGGTGAGTCAGAGTTCTGGAAGGCCTCAGGAGTACAGGCTGCTCCAGAAGATGAAGCCACAGTAGCAGGAATTGCACTTGCTGAAGCTGAAACAGGGCTACAACAACTGGACTTGGTCTGCTTGGTTTTCTGAATATGTGGAATAAAACAAAATGGGGGAAAGTGTATAGAAATCCTAGTTTTTTTCTGTCTGAGATCATCCCTGGGGCATTCCCTGCTGAGAAAGGAAGGAAGAGAAGTTTCATTTGTAATTGGTCAGGGATGAAGAGGTTGCAGCAAGGCTTCAAGTGAAAATATAGTGTCTATGTTACTGATGGGCTATGGGACTACTCATGAGGCATAGGTAAGCAAAGTCTCAGCCTATCCACTATAGAGCTGGCTTATTCAAGAATGTGATAACCTCTTGCTGACTACATTTTCAGATGACTGCAAGTAGGAGCAGACACAGAATTCCCCACCAATACTAATGTTCTCCAGTAAGGGCTGATACAGACAACTTGTGTGTCAAAGCCATGGGCTAAAACTAAATGGCAAGAAATGAATAAAAGTATCCTTCAAGAAGTCATCTACCCCTGTTAACTATCATACTGAAAACACACACTAAGAGTCGATCCACTAGCCTGGGGCTTGGGGACACACAGACAGTAATCTAGCCTTTGACCATCATGTGTCTGCAGTAGTGAGGAAATCATTCAATGTTGTGCAACTTATAAACAAAAATATATATCTAGGTCCAAGGATGTCATTGTTCCACTGTATTCAGCTTTCATCACACCTATAATTGAATACAATGCCCCCCTTGGTGTGTACCTAAACAGGCACATCCAACAACTGGAATGTCCACTGAGGTTCCTACTAAAAGAATACAGGGCATAAGTAACATGTCCTATGCAGAGTGCCTCAAAGCCCTATCCTTGTATTCTGTTGCATACAGGCTGTTGAGGGGGAGACCTATGCCTGGTATACGAGGCATTGTCAGATGTCACCCTGAGAGACCTCCTGCATATCTGCAAAATATACAACAGCAGAATTACCCATTCTAAAATACTTAAACCTTGCCTGGGGTATAAACAGGACCAGCTGGAGAGAAAAATATGTATCCCACAGACTACCCATTCTCTGGAACAGGCTACACATCTATGTGAATCAGAGTTCCTCATCAACCCAATTCAAGTGTAATTTGGACAGCTGGATGGGGAACAGGAAATTCATCCCTGGTTTGGCACTTATGTCTCTAATGGACACAGGCAGCCTGCAAATGGTTCATCTCCCTGGCCCCTGCTTAGACTTATTAAGGGTACCAGAATGTCAGAGATTTGGGATGCATGGCTAGGCTTAAAAAGGCTCTTGTTGTTAGCCTAGTACACACACACGAACCTATAAGAAAGTGATTCTTTGACATGGCATGGTAGCACACTTGCCTTTGGTGCAGAAGGTTGTCTGTTCTATTTCTACACCAGTTAGATTGATTCCTGACACTGTAGTGCAGCATAAAAGGAGCTGCTGCACTCAAGTGTGCTGTCCTGTGAATGAGCCATTAAATAGAGGTCCCAATCAGCCTCCAGAGCGGTGGACAGGGGTAAGATGGTCCACACGGCCTATCTGGACATCACCAAGGTCTTCGACACAATCCCCCAACTCTGGAATCATAGATAAACTTACTAAGCTGGGCATTAATCCCTATGTCACTCGATGGGTTGCCAACTGGCGTACTGACAGAATCCACACTGTAAAAGTAGCAGACTCCAAATCCAGCTCCAGACAAGTGGAGTACCTCAGGGTTCAGTCCTGGGACTGCTCTTGTTTGGCATCTACTTCTCTGAAGTACAGGCCAACACACTAAGGGACTCTGGCTAACAAAGTTCGCAGATGACTGCAAACTGGGAGCCATTATTGAATCCTCAAATCATGTGGATATTCTACAAAAGGGCCTTACAGAAACAGATGCTTGGTGCCAGAGCCATGGGCTCAAGCTCAATGCCAAGAAATGTGTAGTTATCTCTGTGGGAAAAAACATGTACCTGTGAATTACCACATAGGTGGCAGTAGAATTCAGGGCACAGGTGGACAGTGGTCTCACCTTCGATAACCACATCGCCACAACAGTCAGGAAATCCTTCTATGTGGCACACCTTATCACTTAGGGCTTTTCATCCAGAAAAAAGGAGGTCATTGTCCCACTGTACTCATCCCTCTTTAGACCCATTATAGAATACAACTCCCCGTTTGGTATGTACCTCTCAAGACATCTGCAACAACTGGAAAGGCCGGAGACATACCTCACTAAAAGAATCACAGGCCTAAAGCAGATGCCCTATGCTTACCATCTAAAAAAAACTCCAGCTATACTCTGTCGTATATCGTCTACTCAGAGATGATCTCTGCTCAATATACAAGGCCATGTCAAACCCAGAGCTGTTGGACATGCTACACTTAAAGAAATCCCAATTCCTCTGAGACACACACTCCAGGGATCTAAACCTTGCCATCACAATGAGCAAAACATGCTGGAGGGGACAGGCTCCTGAACCCAAAGACTCTCCAGACTCTGGAACAGACTGCCCATACATGTCAAGCAGAGTGCCTCTTTGGCCCTCTTCAAAAGTAACCTTGATGACTAGATGGGAGATAGGAAATTCACCCCGGGGATCACATCAGTCTCCCTGCTAGCCAGGGGTCCAGGGGAAGTAAATACTGTGGGAAGAAATAGCCAGGGAATTGTTATGGCTAGGCTTGTATAGGCCCTAGGACCGATAGAGTATCAACCTATGAACCATCTGGTTGAGCTGATGGTAGCTCAGGTGGATGTGAAACATCTCACAGCACCTATGGAAAAAAATAAGGCAAGTTCCCCAGTGTTCTGCCCAAGTTTCCCCTAGTAGTATAAATACCACTACTGGTCTCCTCACTGAAAAGAGGCTACTAGCCTAGTGGAACTAACCCAGATATCAAAGAATAAATAAGCCATTCCCATTCCAGTATCCTACAGCCTCTTAACAGCTTACATACCAAATGAATTCCATATCATTTTTGCTAAACATGTTTGGCTCCCCACTGCTGAACATCCACTAACTCCAGGTCCTCATTTCATCCACTGAGACTATGAAACCAAACTTAGCTTCCTCCTGACTTGCTCTGGCACATGCTTGGAGCTGGTGAGGCGATTGAGGCACCTAAAGCAGTGTCACACTGTTACAAACTAGTGTTTTTCTCCTACGTTCCCATTCCCAGTCTGCCCAGGACACCCTGTGGCTAGGTCATGCAGTAGGCATGAATGACGCTTCATCCCTCACTTCCACAAGGGGTTGCTATCAGCAGGACTAGCCCCCACCCCCAGAAAAAAAAATACAGTTTCTCCAACTTCCAGCAGGGAAATCAACTGCACATATGTACCTCCAAGCAAACAACCTTCCCTTCCAGAATGGACATAATAATTTCCTTGCCTGTTCCACCAAGCACCCAAGCCAGTAAGCAAACTCTGGTCACCTGGGCCTTGGTCATGGCTTTATCCCTCTGGTCCACTATTGCAGGCTAACAAATGCCATACTGTTATTGTGGCAGCTGACAACTGCACCCTAGAGTAGGGAGTTCAGGAATATGTGCAGAGTAAGAACTGCTTTCACTCCAGAACAGAGATGTGCATACTGGCTTCTGTGTGTGGCCAGACACCTTGGACTGTATGCCCTTTAAAATGCCTCCTCATCACAGGGCAGAACCATCTACAGTGACAGTTACTACTAGGTGGGGATCTGGAATGAGCTACCAACAGTAATATTTGGGGTGAACAGCCAACCGAAAATGTGGAGTTCTTTACCTTATGAGACAATTACTCTGTTAATTCAGACCACTGTATCTTCAGGGTCCACTACAAAATCGTCATACAGAATTTGCCATGAGTGACAATTGTTAATATAGCCCACAATCAGTCCCAGTATCCTGAGATATTGCTGACTGAGTGATGTTGCTGAACTGACAGTAAAGAAGTTGAACCACTAGATTTTGAAGCAGAAGAACCTGTCAAAAGAAAAACAGGTTATGCAGTACAGTGCATCCAAGAGACATCTAATAAGAATTTGAGTATACACGGTCTCGTCTTTGACTTTACATCATTTAGTCTTCTTCCTAGGGATTGAAAACAAGTCAGTAGAGACTCTCAATCAGGGATTAGTCTATCTGAAGTTGATGCAGTTATGAGCCCTCACTGAGGTGTGGAAAAACATCTATATACATTGCAAACTCTGGTTCACTGCAACTACAGACATGCATTTGGTCAACACTTTGGGACACAACTTCAAACCAAATGGAAATGCTCAGAACTGATAATGACTGGTTCCTACCTGCAAGTGTAGAACCCTCAGACTTATTTTGCTTATTTTATTTTATTTTACCTTTGTTGACAGGGATAGTCCGACTGGATACATATCCATTTTCAGCAGAGGCCCGGGGAGAAAAACTCCAAAGGAAGTTAGACAAGCAATCTTAACATAGTACAAATTAAACACAATTTACAGACTCTGTTGAGGAGTATAAGTTAGATAATCTCCCAAACTTCTAATCGGGCTTAACAGTTAAAACACAGTTGAGTTCCATTTACAAAATAGTACTGGTACACTAGTAAGACTAAACATTTAGTCAGGCTTGGAGCAAGGACATAGCCACTGAGACGTGAAATACTGCTTGAGAGTTTTCTTGAATGGAGATATGGTAGTGTCTAGGGTAATGTTAGCAGGTAGTGAGCTCCAAGTTTTGCCAACAGAGTTGGCAAACAGGGATTCTCCGGTTGAATTGTTGGATTTGATAGTTTGTACTACCAAGTCTATTAGATGAGCGAAGTGGTCTGAGGTTGGAGTGGACATAGATGTTTTTCAATGCAGGTTTATTTTCTGGTTAGTTAAGTACTTTGTGAGCCACAATAAGTTGGTTATACTGAATCTGCCTGGGTAGCTCTAGCCATCTGACATTTTTTAGGTTTATACAGTGATGTGTTCTATAGGGCAGGCCAGTGACAAATCTAGCTATGTTATAGCAGCTAGACAGTTTAAGTTCAGTTTTATTTAGATTGGTAAGTAAAGGGAAAGCAGAAAAGAGGGTAGAGAGTAGATGGAAGCAGGCAATGGCAGTCCTAACAGGTGGGGTTAGGAATGGCTTTATTCTATATAGTGAGCCCAGTTTTTTATTAGTGGTTTTGAGAGTTTTGTTGACATGCACACCAAATGTGAGATTGTTGTCTACAATAACTCCTAGGAGTTTTGTGTGGGCATCTGGGGAGATTATGGTACCATTATTAGACAATGGAGAGAGCTAACACTGGTGATCTTTGGGTGGGGGAGGATAGTAGGAGCTTTTGTTTTGTTGGGATTTAGAATCAGACAGCGATCGGCAAGACAATTTTCAACTAAATTAAAAGTACTCTGAGTAACTGTCTGCAGCTTGGTTTCGGAAGTGCCAGTACAGATCAATGTGGAGTCGTCCACATATTGAATGCAGTTAGCTTTTGGGATGACAGTGTAAAGGTTTTTAATAAAAATGGAAAACAGTACTGGTCCCAGAATAGACCCCTGGGGGACACCTAGGGTGTTGGGTAGGAGGTTAGATAGTTTGTTCTGCCATAGGACAGCTTGCTGTCTATTGTGCAGATAAGATTGAAACCATTGCAGAGAGAGTGATTGCCTACAGACATTGCTGTCAGGGTGTGGTTGGTGGTTAACCATATCAAAAGCCTTAGAGAGATCCAAAAAAAGGCTGAGGAAGGTGAGAAGGGCTGTAGTGGTACTATGATGTAGCCTGAAGCCATGGTGAGATTTAGCCAGTAGGTCGTTTTGGATTAGAAAGTACAGAAGTTGTTTATGGATGCACTTTCCATGATTTTTGCCAGAGGTGACAAGATGGCTATGGGTCTATAATTAGATAATTCAATAGAGCTACCACCTTTATGGTGGGGTATGACATGAGATATTTTCCAGATAGAGGGGACTGTAGCTTCTTATATGGTCCGATTAATTAGAATGGAAATGGGGTATGCTACAGTATCTGCAGCTTTTTGCAAATATTAAGCAAGTAGAAGGTCAGCAGCTAGGGTAGTAGGTTTTAATTTTTTTGATTAGTGTACAGACGACAGCTGTAGAGACCGGTTGGAGGGCTGGGTACTGGGAATGGTATCCTGCATGCTAGAGGAGTTCAGGGGTAATTGGCTAGCTAGGGCTTGGATAGTCTCAGTAAAGAAACTATTAAAGGTGTTAGTGACATCCTCTGGTAGTTTATCAGTAGAGGCTGAGGGAAGTGGAGTGGCAGTTTGACCTGGGTGCAGTAGTTTATTTATACCTGCCCAGAATCTTTGAGGGTTATTTTGGTTTCCTTGCTAGAGATGGAAGTAGTTTTTTTTTTTTTTTATCTAGTAAAATGGATTTTTTGTCTCATTCCTTATTTGCCGAAATTTAATTTGCTCTAGAGGGGCTTTTGTAGCACGCCGTGTAGCCTATGCTTTATTTCTATGACTTTTGATTTGGTTTCTTTAGAGAGCCATGGGGCAACTTTTGTTTTGATCCTAGTGGAATGAGTAGGAGCATGTGAATCGAGGATGGTAAGGAATTTATTGTTAAAGTAAGCAACAGCTTTGTCTAGGGGTAAGTGTTTTAGGGCAGACCAATTGCATAATTTAAGTTCCTCGTGAAACTTGTTAGGATTAAAGCTTTTATTATTTCTTACTGTTCTATAGGTGGGCTGATGGAAATTATAGGTTTTGTGTTTACAAATAAAGGTAAGAACGTGATCACTGAGGTCATCAGGGATGGTCCCTGATGTATAATTTTGGGGGTGGCTGTTGATTAGTATCCAGTCTCGTATACTTTCTTTTTGGTTAAGTTTACCTATTCTGGTGGAGGTGGATATGACCTGTGTGAACCCATACAGGTTTACATGGGTGGTAGAAGATTGAGAGGAGCAGGTGTTCCAGTCAATGGTAAAATCTCCAAGTACTATGGTTTCTTGTGGATAGTTATTAGCTAACCAGTGGAAGATATCTTCTAGGGTATTGGTATTATTCCCTGGGGGGATGTACAAGCACACAATATTTATGCATTTGTTTTTGTTAATTTGGAACTTGGTAGACAGTATTTCTGCTTTACTGACCTGGGGTGGTTGAATGGGGTCTGAGGTAACTTTTAGTGTAGATTTGAAGAGTATTGCTACCCACCCCCTTCCTAGTAGTGCGGTCACGTCTAAGTATATTATACCCTGGTGGTAAAACTTCATTACCTGAGGTTGATGGTTTTAGCCAGGTTTCGGTTAGGCACAGAATATCAGGGGAATGGACCTGTAGGAGAGCATGTAAGTTATGTACCTGATTATTTAGGCTTCTAATATTTGGTTAATCTGAATAAGCGAACATGTGTTTTGGAGGCCCAGAGAGCACATCCAGGCCTAAAATATATATATATATAAACATATACACACATACATACATATATTGGGAATAATTAAGAAATATAAACGGACACTTTTAATACATTCAAATAAATCTAGAAATTACAGTGCCGGTTCTGCAAGTGGAAAAATATAAAAACATATTCTTACTTTCTTATATAATTTTATGGAGACACTGTGTGCCTTGTAAGAAAAAAGGCACTTCAGTTGTAAAATAAAATAGCACACAGAAGGCAAACCTGTATGGACATTTTTCATAAAACACATCAGAAAATACTAATCTCTTACAGTTATGAAGGGATGTTAATTCTACAATGAAGATAAAGTTATGAAGAAAAGTAACTATTTTTCACATCTGGGCATGGCTGTAACTATATTTCTTCAATATACAATGTTAAAATGTGTTTTTCATTATGCTGTGGGTTTATTTCCCTTTATTCTAATTTTCTTAAAACAGATTTTCAATTACACTGCAGATCATATTTTCATCTACTAAATCTATGGAGAGTAACATGCAATTCCTTAGCTGCTCTTTACTGTACAGAATCTTGCTGCTGAACTTCTCTATGTGAAGTGAGTGTGGACAGCTCAATTTCTTGCCTGAAGCCAGAGAATAGGTGTGATTTATAAAATCATTTTATCTAAAATATATTGACAAATGTTATCTAAAACTCATTTGATCCAAAACACATTTAATCAAATCATGTTTCATCTAATGTGTCAGAAAGAGAAAGTACACCTCGAAAACCTGCTTTTTTCAAGGAGGCAAGCCCACTGCACACCCCCAACCCTACCTTGCTAAAATACACTATCTCCACAATCATACAACCACAGAGTAAAGAGAAAAGAACACACACATACTGAAATCACTGCTGTCCATATTTTTTTTTTGGGGGGGGGGGGGGGGAGTCCCATGGTTGTACAACCATGGAGTTAATATGGGGCATAGGAGTGGGCTTTCCCCCATGTAAAACTGCTTTTGGAGGAGGTTTTCTGTTTCTGGCACATTAGCTGAAATGTGATTCAATTAAATGTGCATTAAATTATTTGAGTTTTAAATTACATTTTTTAAGTATTTATTGTTTAGATAAAATGCATTTCAGATAAGTCTGTGTATACATGTATAAAAACCTAAAAGAGCAAAACTTTGAAATGTGTACATAGCATCAACAACAAAAGGTCAACAAAAAACACTGACACATCACTACAGATGTGCAGACAGAAAATCTCAGTGCATGCAAGTATAAATATTAAACAGAAACCTAAAAATATTGTTTTTCACAGGGAACAAGACCCCTGCACACCCCCATTCCCCACTAGAAAAAGGGCTTATTCCCTAACCCTGGTAATGTAGCAGTCTCGCATACCTGTCAATCATCCAGCTCCAGACAGGTGACAAGTGGAATACCTCAGGGTTCAGTCCTGGGACCACTCTTGTTTAGCATCTACATCAAGTACAGGCCAACACTAAGGGACTCTGGCTAACAAAGTTCTCAGATGACTGCAAACTTGGAGCCATTATTGAATCCCCAAAGGATGTGGATATTCTACAAAAGGGCCTTACAGAAACAGATGTTTGGTGCCAGAGCCATGGGCTCAAGCTTAATGCCAAGAAATGTACAGTTATCGTCTTTGGGAAAAACCATGTAGCCATTAATTACCACATAGGTGGCAGTACACTAAACACCGAAAGTGTGATGAGAGATTTAGGGACACAGGTGGACAGCAGTCTCACCTTTGACACCCACATCGCCACAACAGTCAGGAAATCCTTTTATGTGGTACACCTCATCACTAAAGGCTTTTCATCCAGAAAAAAGGTCGTCATTGTCCCACTGTACTCATCCCTCATTAGATCCATTATAGAGTACAACGCCCTGTTTGGTATGTACCTCACAAGACATCTGCAACAGCTGGAAAGGCCACAGAAATACCTCACTAAAAGAATCACAGGCCTAAAGTAGATGCCTTAGGCTGACCATCTAAAAAAACTCTAGCTATACTCTGTGGCATATCGTCTACTCAGAGGTGATCTTTGCTTAACATACAAGGCCATGTCGAACCCTGAGCTGTTGGACATGCTTCACTTAAAGAAATCCCAATCCCTCAGAGCCACATGCTCCAGGGATCTAAACCTTGTCATCACAATGCCAGAGGGATAGGTTCCTGACCCAGAGACTCCCCATACTCTGGAACAGACTGCCCATACATGTCAAGCAGAGCGCCTCCTTGGCCCTCTTCAAAAGGAACCCTGACAATTGGATGGAAGATGTGATCTCCGAGGTGAATTTCCTGTCAGTCGCCCTGCTAGACAGGGGTCCAGGGAAGTAAATATTGTGGGAAGAAATATCCAGGAAATTGTTATGGCTAGGCTTGTATAGGCCCTAGGGGCGATAGCCTAGTACCAACCCATGAACCTAATCTGTTTAGCCAACCAGTTTGTGTCGAATAAGCAGATATTGACCTTAACCAAATTTGACATAATGGGTGGCAAAGTGGCACAGCAGATAGCATTGTCACCTCACAGCAAGAGGTTCTTCAGTTCAATTCTCAGCTGGAGTCCCCTCTCTACAGAGTCAGCATGTCCACCCTGTGTTCACATGGGTTTCCTCCCCCATTTCAATGACATGCAACAGGTGGATTGGACATTCTAAATTACCCAAAGATGCGAGTGTGCATATGAATGTGTGATAGGAAAAAATAGCCTTGGCTCTAGATGATTGTCACTGTTGAAGTGACACCCCAACCCCACGTGAAAAAATGGGAAAAGGGTTTGTGGATGGATGTACTGACTCTGTCTCTCTCACACACACACACACATTATATACATAAAGTCTGAGCAAAATGTGCATAAGAGGGGTTTATATTTGAAATATCTTCCTGAATGATGGCTGGTGTTCTACCATCGCAAACTACTTATCATGGAATTCAGAAAAGCTAAGTGCAATGTAAAGGCCTCAACTCAGGAGGTTTCTGCATTCCGCTAAGCCCTTCCGATTCAAAGACCAGTCTACATCTGAGGTTCCCACTTGTGGTGGCATCAGCAAGAAAAGCAGTCTTGTGGTTGAAGGTACATGATAATGCGGCAGTCTTGGGGAAAGACTACCACTAATTAGCCATATATTCCCCTTCCTCTATAATATCTATGACTCCTAACTGATTCAGCCTGGCAACTAAAAATTTTCCTCTAGGGGGGGAAGTGTCCGCCGTCAAAACACATCAGGTAATTTCGGTGAAGACGTGGGAGGCAGGGGTGTTAATGTGTGTATCTGTGTTGAATAATGTGTGTGCATGCCTGCAGAAGCATGCATGCATGCTTGAGGCTTCATGGATATACATGTATACATCTGTCCATGTCTGCCTTTGTGGTTGACTACATGAGGGGAAGGTAGGTAGGGAATCCCGTGTCAGGATGCGCACGTGTGTTAATTTGTGCGTATGAGTGCATGGCTGAGTGTTCTCTTGAGTGTGACCTTGTGGGTGTGGGGCCTACTTTATTAAGTGGATATGTGTGTGTGTGTGTGTGTGTGTGTGTGTGTGTGTGTGTGTAGGAGGTTGATTTTGCTAAAGTGATGCATCAGCTGATAGGGGTAACACTAGTGCAGTCAGATCTGACAGTTCTAGTTTTCAGTTAAGAGACATGATAATGAGCTACTCACATTCACTTGCTGTTGAGCTACCTGACTGACACATGCCGGGCAATGTGCATGTGGTGAATGTTTTACTGAATCCTTGGTTTAGCTATGTATGATACTTTTAACATCAACTTCCACAAAATAAATCAGTTACTAAAAAAGCTCCAGTTTATATTGATTAAGCAATGGCTGTTTTTCCCCCGTGTGTGTCTCAGTTTACCACAGAAAGAGAGAAAAAACTGATGTGTTTCCAAAAAACAGTTTAGCCAGTCAGAAAAAAATAATGGTTGAAGACGCAACACAGCAACACCTACCTAAGAAACCAAAAGCTCTACAACAAGCATTTTGAGTTTTCTCCTTTTCTTACAATACAAGGCTTCACTGATGAATGATGTTAATCACTCAAAATGTATGCAGTCCACAACTGCTACCACAACTTTGCTGCTACATTTCTGTTGTCTGAATAAAACTTCATTTTAAGGATTTTAATTGAAAACACTGCAGACATTGAAATCCCAGTGCACAATCTGAATGTAGTACTTAGCACTGAGCAGTATGTATCAGTGGTGTAGAAGAATTAGAAGTTATGTACCTACCATAACGTTCCATGTTAGTTGTCTTCTCTCGCCTTCTTTCTTGCTGGATGGGTTCGGAGCCGATCCTCGGCTCCGACTCGGCACTTGCTTTAGCTCGAGAACTCCTTTTACCAGCTTGAGGCAACCCTATATCCCATGATGCAAGGCGGAACTACCTCAGATCTCGTTTGGCAGCTAACTAACCTTGCTAAAGACTATCCTAACAGAAACAGGAACAATGGTTCCTAAAAGAAATCCTCCTAACAACGTACCGGAGGAAACAATCTAATAGGAACTCTCCAAGATCTGTCCAGGCCAGGGGGAAGGAGGGAGGGACGCAAGAAAGAAGGCGAGAGAAGACAACTAACATGGAACGTTATGGTAGGTACATAACTTCTAAATGTTAAGTTGTCAATCTCGCCTTCATTCTTGCTGGATGGGACCGCGTCCCTAGCACCTGTATCCCGGGTGGCTCAATGGAACAGACTCTTGAGAACTGTGGAACCAAAACTGGCCCTATCTCTAGAGGCCAAGTCCAACTTGTAATGAGAGACAAAGGTATGAGGTGTGGCCCAAGTAGCTGCTGCACAAATGGTATCAATGGGTAGTCTATCCTGAAAAGCTGCAGAAGTGGATAGACTCCTGGTTGAGTGTGCTTTTGGCTTAGAAGATAGCTGTTTGCCCCTGAGAGAGTACACATAGGAAATACTGGAAGTCAACCATCTGGATAAGGTCACTTTAGATACTGGAAGACCTATCCTGTTTTCTGCATAGGAGACAAATAGTTGGTCCGATTTTCTGAATTGTTTAGTTCTATGCAAATAGTACCTGAGCTGACGATGGACATCCAAAAAATGCAGTTTTTGTTCAGCTCTGTCGATATAGTTTGGGAAAAAGACTGGTAGATCTATAGATTGGTTAATGTTGGTTTGAGATACGACTTTGGGAAGAAAGGAAGGGTTAGTTCTTAATGATACCCTGTCCTTATGAAAAACCAAATAAGGGGAACGGATGCAGAGAGCTTGAATCTCGGAAACCCTTCTTGCAGAAGTGACAGCCAGTAAAAATATAGTTTTCCAGGTCAATAACTTCAAAGAACATGAAGCAGACGGTTCGAAGGGAGGTAGTATCAAGGATGCCAACATTAAGTTTAGATCCCATTGCGGAGGAGGATGCTTTATAGGTGGTTTTAGGAGGAAAACTATTCTGAGAAAGGCCTTGCATAACCTATGAGACATAATGTTATTGTCATGCAGGCCAACATGATACTTAGAAATAGCAGCCAGTTGTACTTTGACTGTAGATGACGAGGATCCTGAATGAAAAACCTCCACCTGGAAATCTAAAACCGAATGTACAGGAGCAGTAAAGGGGTCAATATTTCTGGAATTCGCCCAAATAGAAAAACATCGCCACTTGCTAGCATAAACAGTCCTAGTGGACGACTTCAAGGAAGAGACTAAAATGTCTCTGACTGAGTCCGAAATCATCGGTAGCCTGGCTAGGGTAGGAAGTGGAGCAACCAAGCAGTGAGGTTGAGAGAATGAATGGCCCGGTGCTGCTGACCCGATTGGTGGATCAAGAGATCCGGAACTGGGTCCAGATGCCAGGGCTGCACCAGAAGGTGACGATGCAGAGACAGAAACCAAATTTGTCGAGGCCAATATGGGGCAATGAGGATCAACTTGGCTCTCAAAGCGGTGGCTTTCTGAATGACTTGTGGAATCAAGGGAAAAGGAGGAAAAGCGTACAGAAGTCCCCGGGGCCAATCCTGGGTTAGAGAGTCTCTCAGAGGTTGGCCTGGAAGGGGAAAGAGAGTGAAGAAATCGGGCACTTGTTGTTTTGAGGAGTAGCAAAAAGATCGCAACAAGGAGTGCCCCACTTCAGAAAAATTTGATCCACTACAGATTGATTGAGAGACCACTCGTGAGGCATCAGAATGGATCTGCTCAGCCTGTCCGCTAATAGGTTGGACCTGCCGGGGATGTGCGTTGCTATCAGAAACCGCTGAGAAGAGATCGCCCACTGCCAAAGTCTGAGAGCTTCTCGACATAACGGATAGGACCTGGTCCCGCCCTGCTTGTTGATGTACCAGACTACGGACATGTTGTCCGTCTGTACTGCAATAGTCCCCGTGGGAAGAAAGTCGGTGAGGGCTTGCAACATTAAAAGCACTGCTCTCATCTCCAGGACATTTATGTGCAGATGGTATTCTATGGGTTGCCACGTCCCGTGGACCATCCTGCCCTGATAATGCCCCCCCCACCCGATCAGAGAGGCATCCGTAGTGACTGTGGCAACTGGAAGAGGGGGAATAAAGGGTCGGCCCTGATGAAGAAGAGGGGAAGATATCCACCAGTTCAGATGAGCTCGGCACGACTGTGTTACCAAGATTTCGTGCCTCATCGGGAGACTGTGGTACGACCACTGCGTGAATAGCATCCACTGCAAAAGACGCATGTGGAAGCGAGCCAATGGTAGAAGAACAATGGCTGCAGCCATAAGACCTAGAACCTTCAGTATAAATCTGGCTTTGATCTTGTTGCTTTGCAAAAGAAGCCGAACAAATTTTTGGATGTCCAGAATTCTTTGATCTGTTAGTCTGGCTAACATTTTGGCGGTGTTTAACTCTGCGCCTATAAAGGTGATAGATTGGCAAGGCAGCAGAGAAGATTTTTCGAAGTTTACTGAAATTCCCAAACTCCTGCAAAGCTGTAGAGTGTAGTCTCTGGACTGAAGAAGCTGACACTTGGTGGTGGCGGAGAGGAGCCAGTCGTCCAAATAGGGAAACACCTGGAATCCTCGACGTCTCAGATGAGCTGTGACCACTGCCATGCATTTGGTAAACACTCTGGGGGCTGAAGTGAGGCCAAAGGGCAGGGCTCTGAATTGGTAATGACTGGTCCCTAGTCGAAAGCGGAGAAACCTTCTGGAGCGTCTGTGAATCTTTATGTGATAGTATGCATCCTGAAGGTCTATAGAGCACATCCAGTTGTCCTTGCCCAGAAAGGGCAGAATGGACTGAAGCGTGACCATCTGGAATCTTGCCTTCTTGACAAATCTGTTCAGATTGCTCAGGTCTAATATTGGTCTCCAATCTCCTGTCCTTTTGGGGACCAAAAAGAATCTGGAGTAGACGCCGGATCCTACCTGGTCTGCTGGCACAGTCTGGACGGCTCTTTTTTCTAGGAGCTTTGAAACCTCCTGTTCTGCCAAATCCCTTTGACCGGGTGAGATGTCTGGAAGGGATTGAAGAGGTACGGGAAACCTTTCGAAGGGGATTTTGTAACCCTCGGATATAATCGACTGTACCCACATCTCTTGAGATAGGGATTGCCAGGCTACTGGGTACAGCGAAATCCTTCCCCCGACTGCCTCCAAGGGTGGACAGTCGGGCAACACCTCAGGGATGCTGAAAGGGCTTCTCAGGAAGAGACTCCCTGTTGCCCTGGTTCTGATGACCCCCCCTGCCTCTAGGGTGGCATCTATTATTGTTACCCCCTCTGCCTCTGGGGGTAAACTGACCACGTGTGTCTGGTGTAGCTCCTTGGGCTTTACGGAACCACATCTTCCCCCCCTTCTGACCCTTGGGGTATGGTCTAGAAGGAGTGGAAAACTGGACTCCAACGGCAGAAAGAGTTTTACCGTCCTGCTCACACCTGGTCAAGGTATCCTTCACCTGAGGTCCGAACAAAGCCGAACCATCAAAGGGGGTATTAGTGAAGGACGCCTTAAAGGGGTCCGCAAATTACAAAGCCGCATCCAGGCTTGGCGTCTAAGAGCAACTCCTGTGCCTGCGGCCCTGCTCGCTCCATCGGCCGCATAGGATATGAGCCGCATGGAGGAGTTAGATATGGAATTCAGGATAGCAAGCTGTGAGGCAATCTTTTCCTGAGCCCCAGCAGCAGAAGGATCCTGGACTACTTCTCCCAGTTCCTTGAGAACATCTCGTTGAAGCCTGGTGAAGTGACAAAGATAATTCAGCAACGCATAGCAAAGGTCGCTGAAGAAAACATCCGCTTTCCATACCTGTCCATGGTCCTAGAGTCCTTATTAGGAGGATGGACAGGTACTGAAGGATCCGCCAATTCCTTCTTAGTGGCAGCCGCCACCACCATAGCATCCACGGAACACCCTTGGAAAGGAACTGTTTGTCGAAGGGGCCGTAATGAATTTGGATGGTCTTCTGGGGACAGGTTCCACAGAATCTGGAGCCCACGCCTTACGAGCCACTACCTGCATGAGTGGGTCGAAAGGCGGAGACACCCAGGAGGTGGAGGGTCGGGATCCAAAAGCCTCCAGGTATACCGACTCATCCTCGGAGGGGTCAATGGGAGGCCAATTCCCCTCTGTTTGAGGAGCTCAAGGATGTCTGAAAAGAGACATCCTCAGAGGGGACCGTGGGAACCCTCCGACTCATCTAAGTCGGTATCAGATGTAGTAGACTCAGGGGAGTCTGTGTGTTTCCTCTTACACGTCCTCTTCCGAGGGGGTTCCCCTGCAGAATCAGGAGAAACCTCGGAAGAGGAGGAAATTCCCAGTGGGGAAACCTGGGGCGATGGATCCCTGGGCCTGTGAGCAAGAGGTTGGCAAGAGGCATCTGCAGGCACTGAAGAGGGAGGAGCTAGAGGGATGGACCGTTGACCAGGCTCAGAGGCCAGGACACTCCTCATCACCTCAAAGGCTCCTCTCCCCGGGAGGCCGGAACACACCCGCTCCGAAGAAACAGGAATGGCCGGCTCCAAAGAGAGAGAAGGCTCCGAGGCCGATGTTGGCACCGAGCTTACCAAAGCCGAAGCCCCGAGAGGGAGAGCGGGTTCGGACAAGGGTCCGATGCCACTAGCCCCCTCGGAGCCGACAGTGGAAACCCGACGACCGGATCCCTCCAAGGAAGGTCTCAAGGAGGAGATCGGAGCCGAGGACGACGGAGCCGAAGGATGTATCGGCTCCGGCATCGAAACAGTCGCTGTCCAGAGAAGCTCCGGCTCTGAACTGCGGTGTGGAGTCGGAGGAGAAAGTTCAAGGATTGGGGCTATAGCCGAAGTCTGTTGAGACGGGCTATGGAGCATTTGGGCCAGTGCCTGAGACTTCAACAGCCTGCTTACCACCCTCTCTAAATCGTGGTCAGACAGCCTGGAAGATCTCGAAGATCGGCTCCGATGGCTCCGCTCCGACAAAAGAGGAGACCCCGGAGCCGAGTGGATATTCCGTATAGAAGGGGACCGGGATCTCTTACGGGTCGAAGCCATCGGAGCCGAAGTCCCTTGAACCCCAGATGGAGCCGAGGATATCTCGGCTCCGATGCTGGATAAAGTGTCGGCTCCAGCCGGAGCCGACAAGGCCACAGTAGTCAGGGTATCGGAGCCGGTCGGTGCCGAACCCACTACTTGAACAGCAGATGTATCGGTTCCAGCCGGAGCCGATGTCGGCTCCGACGGAGCCGGAGCCACCAGAGGAGGCTTGGACACTGTAGCCTGAGCCTTCGGTGGTTTAGAAGGTTTTCCTGACCCTAATTTAGGAGGAGAACCTTCTGGCTTAAGTAAGCCTCGGAGGATGAGTTTATTCCTCCTTTCCTGCAGGACTCTCTGGCTAAAAGCATGACATAAAGCACAGGAGTCCTGCAGGTGCAAAGGCCCCAGGCAATAAACACAAGAAGTGTGACCGTCTGTCAGAGACATTTTCTGACAGCACTGGTCACACTTCTTGAAGCCTGAGACCTTGCCTTCCTTTGACATCCTAGGAGGATGGAAACACAAACAATCCCAACAAACACACAAATTAATCCCTTACACAAACACACAGGAAGGAATAACCAATGCGGAAGTAGGCCTGACTAAAAAACTTTAGACTAAAGATTATAAAAAAGTTTGAAAACAAGGGAATAGGGTGGGCTGTAACTAACTACAGACTAAACTGACACTAAAGGGAAAAATAAACCCCTAACTACTCTTTTTCTTATTTTACAAAGAAAAACTTACCTCAGCTGGCAAAGGAGACCTCTTTCGCTAAGCGGCAAACGAGATCTGGGGTAGTTCCGCCTTGCATCATGGGATATAGGGTTGCCTCGAGCTGGTAAAAGGAGTTCTCGAGCTAAAGCAAGTGCCGAGTCGGAGCCGAGGATCGGCTCCGAACCCATCCAGCAAGAATGAAGGCGAGATTGACAACTTAACATTGTGCTACAGTGAGAATACTGCTGCAGTCACTATGGAAAGGCCTGCTTTTTGGTACACAAAATATTTCTCAGAGTTTAGTCAGACAGATACTGCACTGATATTCAATAACAGAGAATAAGATGTAAGCAGTATTTTACTGCCACCCCATGAAATCATCAAGCTTATTATTAGTATAGCTTATGTATTTCTATTGCAGGCTACTCACAGATGTTATCCACATCCAGAAATTCAAGGGTAGAGCCAATGGATGGCAAGCGTAATGCAAGGTTTAGGATTAAGTGAACAGAGGACAATCAGTGGAAAGTCAGAAAGGTCTGAACTCTCCATCAGCTCAGCCCTTTAATTCTGAAAATAGAGCTATATTTAATCAATGTTTCCCTTGGATGAATCTTACCACAATCCATTCATCTGACAATCTATCCCTCTACTTTCCAAATCATCTGCCATGGTATAAGGATAATGGTGGTAGCTAGCTCAGCAGAAAAGACCAATCTTCCCCATCCCTGACAACTATCCCAAATCATCCTGTGGAATGCTCACATGTTGACAGATAACATGAGAGACTTAATCCCCCCCAGCATGTCATGGGTCTGCCCTGGGGTCGCATACTAGTGGGCAGTTTATGTCTCATTTGAAAGGCAATGAGATGGTATACTCACGCTACTAAAACCACCCACATGGGGCAGTGTTCTTCTTCTAATACTGAAAATTAACCCATCTACCAGCATATACCGCGGTGGTGCAGCAATAGTGTTGTTGCCTCACAGCAAGAGGTTCTCCCGTTCGATTCTCGGCTGGAGTGCGGGGAGTGCCTTCAGTGTGGAGTCTGCATGTCCTCCCCGCGTTGGGTGGCATTCAAAAGACATGTGTAAATGGGCGTGCCTTCATTGAAGGTTGGACGTCTAGCTGGCACCTCGGCGTTCGTAAAAATCTACTGCCAATCATTAGCGGACCGGAGTTCCGCTGTGACAACCCCTAACCAGGAAAAGCCGAAAGATAACCACCACTCATCTACCAGCAAAGGAAACGTGCCTTTCTAGCTTGCTTTGCCACCATTTCTGGTACAAACCTGGAGCACTTATACCTCTGCACCCCTTTCACTGTTCCATCTCTCAGTTCCCTCTATATTCACTTATAAGCAAGACATCATCTATAAACCTCTGCTCCAAAGTTAGCTGCTCCACCTTCTTCTGTAGAAAGAAATCCAATCTTTACAGAGACAGAACCACAACCTCTGATTTGGAGGTATTCATTTTTAGCTCAGCAGCTTTATAATCAGCAGTGAGTTGTTCCTGTGCAAAATAGAGCTCAGAGTTGATTATCATCATACCACTGAAGCTGCAGACATTGAAAATAGGAGCAAAGGCCCTTGAAAAGTAGCGGCACCTAATTAGCATACAATCTGAATGCCAAATAACATACGACTGACAGCTTCCTGTGGGAATGTGGGATATTACTCAGAAATACATATAAAAATAGAGTGGCAGAAATAATGGAAAATTATAAGCACATTATCAAAAAGGCAGTGAAAAATACATAGACTTAATGGACTTCATTTCAAACCTCTACCACACAAGGTCATTTATTTTTGTCCTGAAAAAGGGAGATGTACAATGTGTCCTCTCTGTTTAAATTATTGGTGCCACTAGTGTGTTAATCAAGTAGTGTGGTTTTCTGTGTGATCGGGAGGTCAGAAAATTATGTGAAGTGGTAACTCAGACGTGAAATAGGGACATACCTCCAAAAATAGAAACATCATGTGCAGGAGGAAAATAAGGCCTAAAAACAGGAACATTCAACCAAAACAGGGACAGCCAAGACGTCTGCTTATGAGTAAGAGAGCAATATAATCTGCAGATAACAAGGATGCAAACTTCTTGCCCCCTGACTGGACACACTCCAAATTTTGATTGTACCTAGACATTAGATCCATAAAAAAACATAAAGAGGAAATGGGACACCACTGAGCGAGTCCTACACCAGGCTTGAACATGCTTAACCTAATGAATTGCACACAGCAGGTGTCCTTGGACTCACTACTGTAACACCCCCCACAAGACATTTTTGAATACACTATCATGTGATCGTGTATCAGGGCCACAAAACACATCAGACATCATTAAACTCCCATGATCTTTCCAATGTAAGTGGAAGGACACAGAACTGAACCACTGTTCCATGGTCAGCTTGGAATCAGTACTGCCCTTGAATCAGAGGCTTAACTGATTGTTTTCCAAGAATCCTAGCATAAACTTCCCTAGTTTAGTTTTGGAGCATGATCCAGCCATAACAAGAACGTAAGTCCTTATTCCTTCATTTTGAAAATGGGGAGAACTGCCTCAGTTTGTTAATCTATAGGTACTGCTACAACTTTCCAGTCATAAACGAAAAGGTAGGTTGACCACAACTGTCTGTCAACGTCCTGCTCCTTTAGCATTTTTGGCTGAATTGCAGCCACTCATGCAGCCTTGCAACAACAGAACTGTTTAATCACAACAGTGACACTCATCTGCAAAAATTGTTCCACTTCCACCATTTGCTTCTTGCATTGCTTCCTCAGAAGGCAACTTGGCCATCAAACTTGAGTTACTCGAGTGTTCCTACTGCAAACTATTTTTCCAGGAAAAATCAACAGTCTTATTAAGATTTATTACAGAAGTAGAATCACAAAGGGAAGAATATATTAGTAATGTTTTGGTCTGACAGTTTCACTTTGCCCACTCGCTATTTACATCTACATGCATAACTTGGTAAGGTTAGACTGTACTCTGAATGATTCCAACACTGATATGAGTAATAATAAATACAATATAATTAGCATTTGTTTACCTTTTCAGTATAATTACACAAATTATTTTTTGCTTTAGAGTGAATAATGTCATTATACTTTAATTTAGGGTCAGCTTGCTTCTTGTAATAATGTATACAGGACCGAGTCCATCAACTGCTAATTATTTTCATGTTGTGGCTGTCACATATTCACCCAATATCCTTTGCAAACTACATGGCTTTGAACATTTCATTTATCCATTAAACAAGCTCCCTCATCACTCTAAAAGAATCCTCTTTTACTTAGTGGGCCTTACCTAATTTAAAAAGATAACTGAAAACTTATGCCCTCACTTTCTTAAGACCTGCATATTTCATTTACTGTACACTGCGTGTACTTTGTCACATGAGGTGCATTATTTTCTTCATGAAGTACTACTACTATGTTCCTGTTTTGGTACAGTAAAGCTGTCAAAAGCCTCATCACAACATGTAACAGATTGACACACAAGTCCTAGAGTTCCTGGGAACATTTTTTTTTTCATTACAGCTAAGATGCCAATCTAGCGATAAACATCACTGAGGGCATTAAATCACTGCCAGGGCTGTCAGTTATTTGTCATTTTTATTTGTATCATGAAAGTTGCTGATAGATACTTCATAAATACGACAAATCTATTTTATGTCTTGTTTTTCTTTTCCCCGCATTAAATGCTAAAATTGTCAGTCATTTGTCATTTTTAGCAACATGAAACCCACTGTTTGATATTTCATAAATATGATATGCCTCTTTTTTTTTCTTTCTTTTCTTTAAGAAATGTATTTTAGATCATACATCCTGAACTGCTTAGAAAAATATATCACATGGTAAATTTACTTAAACATTGTATCTGGCTTCCAGTATGGTTATTTCTGTAGCTCTTAGAAGGACTTGAAGCCAGAGGTAGATCAAATATAAAGTTGCCTTCCTTGTGACTAGATGATGCTAACATCATAAGGATGTAAAGCTTAACAATCAAAGGCTTCTCTTGTATATTTATAATTCAGTGATAAAGAAATGTGTACTAAGCCATGCACTGAGGCAGCGCTGCAGTGGTAGTGTCTGCAGCAAAATGTAAAAGAAAAATAAACAGAAGGAAAAATAAATAAATGGCACTTGATTATCCAAGATTTTTAGTCCATGTACTCTGAAAAAATGCATCACTTGTAGATGATGAGGTCTAATACCACTCTGACATGAAAGAGATGACCTGATTATTTCTTTAGTTACAGGTCATGTAAAAACAGTTATAATGTGGCAAAATCATCATTCAATGAGCACCTGGTGTCAGTAATATGGTTTAGTTATGGAATGCATACAATCCATTCAAAATGCAAAATGTGTTTTTATTTTTAAAATAAAAATAACTGAAACTGCTGTTTTTAAAGGGCTTGCTGCATGCAATATGTTTTACTTGAAGTCTATCAGCAGTCTTGTTGCTCTGATGAAGTAATTCAGGAACCTGTTATAGTACAGAAAGTAGCTTCACTGTGACAACTAGTTGACTGTACAAATAGAGTAGAGAGCATGGAGTCGTATTAGAAAAATGGTAAACTAGAGTTGTTTACACAAAACTGGATTATTTTTCATTGCATCTCCTCTCTCAAGAGACTAATCATCCTTAGTGTAAAAAATGCAAGGGTAATTCCTGTAAAGTATGCAATATGTTGTTATGGGTGGAAAATTCATCTGCCATCTGTTATAATGGAAACAAATGTATATGTTGCAAAAATGTCATGAGATTCTTAATAAATATTTGTATGTTAACTCATTTAATCCTGATCAATAGGAGGCTAATTAACACATTTGCTTCCTAATATCTTCCAAGCCAGGAAACTACTTGCTTACTGACAGCTTTTCTCTATAATCCTTCACTAAAAGCACACTTTGCTGGATTTATATTATATGATAAATGGCATGAGCTACAAAAATGTAAAATGTGATACCTCTTTGGTAGACAATGGGCTATACTTGTTGACAGTGTCAAAGGTCTGCCTATAGAAGCTGATTTTATTTGCAGAATTATGAAAGAAAAATGTATTTTGTTTGTCAAAAAATACTAATGTTATAGTCAATCAAAAAGTTACTTTTCTAACTGTGCAATACATAACCAAGATATCAGTAAGGGAATTGCTCACCTATTCAAGAGCTTTCAATAATGTATAAGAAGGGATTGCATAGTGTTTTGTGGGTTTGCTAAATCGATGAAAATTATGCATATCATAATTTTACAATATTCCAAAACAATATTAACATATCAAACAGAAGTAAAAATAAGAACAATACCACCGATGACTCACAAGTTGCATCCGTAAAAACAACAATAAATCCAAAAACCAAGAGGAACACAACCATGACAGCTGAGGTTTCCAGTATCAGTCTTTACTTAGTGCACAAAGAAACACAAGCGCTTTCACGATAGCTTCATCAGGTGTAATGAAAAAATACTTCTTAAACACACCTTATATATATATATATATATATATATATATATATATATATATATATATATATATATATATATATATATATATATATATACACAAAAGCTATTAAAAATTGAGAGCAACTACTATATGTATATACATAAAACAAATTTCAAACATAAAAATACATTACATTCTGTAAAGCATTTAAATTAAAATAACATTCATACTAAAACATAGAATCACCTCGTTAGAGGTCTTGATTTCAACTTTAGTCTAAGCAGTACACATTTATTAAGCCCACCACCTGCATTAGCTCTCATCCTAACATTCCAAGTGGACCCAACTCCTTTGTTTTTTGCCTCACGTCTCCTAATCTAATGCTATCAAAAATTCTCCCAGTAACTAAAAACCTAAAACTGTGTGTAGAATATGTATCTTGAATATGTTTGGCTAGAGCATTTACACACTTAGACTTACTTATGTGATGAACATGTTCCCTTATTCTATCTCTGAAGGGCCTATCAGTATTGCCTATGTAGAATTTACTACATTTTAGGCAAAACGCAAGATATACCACATGTTCAGTTGTGCAAGTGGTAAAAATGGTAAACTTATACAGCTTCCTTTGATCTGGATGGTAAAAACGTCCCTCTATATCCAAAAACAGAAAATAATTACATTTACCACATGGTGTAGTACCTACACCTTCTCTATGATGTTCACCATGCCTAGGGTAACACAATTTAATTTTCAAAGATTTGCTATTCCTAAACATGAACCTCGGTTCAGAATCCACAAATCTGGCAACGTCCTCATCTGTAGTGAGAATATTCCAGTGTTTCTTTACTATTCCTTTATATTTAGCTACATTAGATGTATAACATAATGCAACCCTCAACCTAGCTCCATATGCATCTCTACTCCTACTTGCAACCTCTGTACTAGATGTACTGGCATTTCTGTCAGAGAAATATGGTTGGGCTCTCATACCCCTTTCTTTAATCACTGATGTAACATTAGGTACAATAATGTGTTCATCATATTCTCTTTCACAAAGATGGTCAACTACTATATCCACATGTTAGTTTCCCTCACATTTAGTCTAGAAGCTCTGTAAATCTGGTTCCGTACTACATTCCTAAAAATGTACAGAGGGTATGTATGAATGCCAGTACATCTAGTACAGAGGTTGCAAGTAGGAGTAGAGATACATATGGAGCTAGATTGAGGGTCCCATTATGTTATACATCTTGTTTTTCTTTCAAGTTTTCCCAGTTAGGGGTCGCCACAGCGGAACTCCGGTCCGCTAATGATTGACGGTCGATTTTTACGGTGCCAAGATGCCAGCCCGACACCCAACCTTCAACGAAGGCACGCCCATTCACGCATGTCTTTCGAACGCCACTCGACCACGGGGAGGACAAGCACACTCCACACAGAAGGAGGCACTCTGTAGGTAAATATATAGGAATAATAAAGAAACACTGGAATATTCTCACTACAGATGAGGAAGTAGCCAGATTTGTGGATTCTGAACTGAGGCTCATGTTTAGGAATAGCAAATCTTTGAAAATGAAACTGTGTTACCCTATGAATGGTGAACGTCATAGGGAAGATACAGGTACTACACCATGTGGTAAATGTAATTATTGTCAGTTTTTGGATACAGAGGGACGTTTTTACCATCCAGATCAAAGGAAGCTGTATAGGTTTACCATTTTTGCCACTTGCACGACTGAACATGTGGTATATCTTGCATTCTGCCTAAAATGTAGTAAATTCTACATAGGCAAGACTGATAGGCCCTTCAGAATAGAATAAGGGAACATGTTCACATAAATCTAATTGTGTAAATGCTCCTTCCAAACATATTCATGATACAGATTCTACACAGTTTTAGGTTTTTAGTTACTGGGAGAATTTTGATCGCATTAGATTAGGAGATGTGAGGCAAAAAACAGAGGAGTCCACTTGGATTGTTAGGATGAGAGCTAATGCAGGTAGTGGGCTTAATGAATGTGTACTGCTTAGACTGAAGTTGAAATCAAGATCTCTAACGAGGTGATTCTATGTTTTAGTATGAATGTTATTTTAATTTATATGCATCAGAGAATGCAATGTATTTTTAAGTTTGAAATTTATTTTATATATATATATATATATATATATGGGTCCATATCTATTCATCGAACTGTCATTACAGCGACACGCACTTCATCGACACGAAAACATCGACTCGTCAGATCATCGAAATTTCAGGTAAGCTATCCTCCCCCTCGCAGGACCCATGGTAGCACTTGTGGCTATATTGCGAAGTAAATAACAACGTTGTGTAGGGAAATTGTAGGTAGTGATGTGAACCATACGCGTTGTACCAGAAAAACAAGTGCTACCATGGGTCCTGCGAGGGGGAGGATAGCTTACCTGAAATTTCGATGATCTGAAGAGTCGATGTTTTCGTGTCGATGAAGTGCGTGTCGCTGTAATGACAGTTCGATGAATAGATATGGACCCATATATATATATATATATATATATATATATATATATATATATATATATATAGTAGCTGCTCTTTTAATTTTTAATAGCTTTTGTCATGTGACTATATTAATTTTATATATAAGTTGTGTTCAGTGTTTTTTCATTACACCTGATGAAGCTACCATGAAAGTGCTTGTGTTTCTTTGTGCACTAAGTAAAGACTGATACTGGAAACCTCAGCTGTCGTGGTTGTGTTCCTCTTGGTTTTTGGAAATAACATATAAAACCACTTGTGTTGGATGGTAATCATCAGTGGCAACATTGTGTACCTTAATGTTTTGTATAATATGACACCATATTTTCATCTGTAGGTCACACAGCTTTTATGAAATTAATGCATTCATGAAAATATAGGCATCAGCCACAAAGGTTTCACCAAAACAGCATTTATCTCTCTCAATGTCTTCACATTACCCACTATGTTTTAATGTAATTTTTCCTAAAACCTATATCGTGAATACTCTACCCTCCAAGATGACAATACCAGTCCCTATTTTTCATAATTAATGTAAACAATTAATACGTCCTATTTTTGGAAACACTCGAGATCTGCACATTCCATCCTGATGATCACTTCACTGTCATACTTGGCAAACCATGTCAGCTATTAGATGCTACATTACTGCCTTGGTAGGTGCCTAGGTAGGCACCTTTACCGTGACTTCAGAAATTAGACTTTGAAAACAGTAATGAGCATACTCCTTTCAGGAGTTCAAGAAGTCTCCTGTAAAGAGGAGTATACTCTGCTTTCCTTAGGACTATACTCTTATAGGAAACAATGAGTTATACTTGGCAAAACTGATGTAATGAAAAGTTAGAAATACTGAATGTTGGTCATATGATGCGTCTATATTAGGTCAAAACATTGTAATATCGAACACCTAAACACTGACCTGTATTCATCGAAATGCATTTATGCGAGATGAATACTTACAGTGCAAAAAAGCACTTATTCTTCAATACCACATAACTAACCTAACCTAAAACAACCCCACACCCCCCCTAACTAAATACACCAACTCCGAGATCGGGTCAATATTATGTTATCGAATTCCGATAACATCAAACACTACAACAACAACACACAAAGCCTAAACCGCAAATTTACAAATCTCGAACCGTCATAGTCAGCCAACACCACCGTGCGCTACATACTACATATCCAAACATAATAAATAAAACACATACATACACAAACCAAACCCTACTTCTAACACTACACTAAACCTTACATACATTACTATCTATGCACTTACCTTAACCCACACCCTAACCCTAAGGTCCGTAACTATCGCACACACTTACCCTACAGACATATACCCAAACAAAACAAATAATCCACACACATACAGTTAACAAAACCTTACTTCTAACCCTACACTAAACCTTACATACATTACTTATCTATGCACTCACCTTAACCCGCACCCTAACCCTAAGGTCCGAAACTATTGCACACTTACCTTATGGAGCTATACCACAGATGGGCCAACCATCACACTTCGACATTTCGCATTCCGCGGTTTTGTACGTTCGCCATTACCGTAGTTCACGCGTATGTGTCGGTCTTCTGGTGTTCAATATTACCGGGATTCGATATAATATAGACCCCCCCCCCCCGAGATTGCACTACAGTGGGGAAAAGGGCAAATCCATGTAGTTGGCCAACTACATGTTTACCCTGGAAATATTCATCGATTTGCGTAAATGCGTTTTGATGAACATAGTTCGATGTTTAGGCGTTCGATATTACATTTCGATGTCATACTATAGAACTTCATATGATAGCTATGTAAAAGGATATTTTCAAATGAAATCTATATTTTCTTTCAAGAGAGTGATCCAATCATCGGTGTAATTTTTGCAATACCAAAAATATACTAAATGAGACACCCCCCTTGACCTTTTATATCTGCTGGGTGGTCCAAGCTTCAGCCAGTGTCCATTTCTGCAAATACAGCTTTGCAGGAAATTGTTGGAAAAAAAAGTTATGTACTCACCATAACGTTGCATCTGAGTAGTTGGACTTCATTTGTCATCAATCTGTAGGATTGTCAGATCTGTACCGGATTTGAGACGGTAGTTTAACCAGCATCTGAACCAAGCTCCAAGCTCCTCCCCTTACCCATAATACCTCATCTCCTTCCTTCCTTCAAATCGAATTTGCTATACCACACACATGAACCAGATCCAATAACCCTCACTAACAATGAGAAACAGGAGAGCCATAAAGGCGCTCTCTCCTGCCTGCCAATGCAAAAACATAATGAGAATGTCAGGGGGAAGGAGGGAGGGATGGTTGATGACAAATGAAGTGCAACTACTCAGATGGAACGATATGGTGAGTACATAACTTCTTTATCTGATCATCAACCTGTGGGACAGAGTCCCCAGCTACCAAAACCTTGGGTGGCCCTCATGGAAGGTTATTTCGGAACACCGCAGAGCCAAAGGATGCTCTACCCCTAGATACCATGTCCAATTAAAATGAGAAATGAAGGTGCAAAATGAGGACCAAGTAGCCTCTGAACAAATATCACCAAAAGACACTCTACACCAAAAAGCAGCTGACTTAGCCATGGACCTGGTAGAATGGGCATTTATCATACCTAGAAGAGACACCTCTCTCTTTGTAAACTGAAGGATGCAAAGGGAAAGCCATCTGGCAATGGTTACCTTAGAAAATGGTTTGCCCAGGAAAAGGTGTAGCAAAAGACACAAACAACTGATCAGACTTGCGAAAGGCTTTAGTCCTGTGCAAGTAGAAATGTAGCTGTCTGTGTACGTCTAATAAGTGTAATTTATATTCACCCCTGTTCTGAAAATTTGGAAAGAAAACAGGTAAATTGATTGACTGATATTTGTTTCAGAGGCCACGTTAGGCCTAAAAAAGAGCAATTAGTACTATGTGAAACCCTATCTTTATGGAAAATCATATGGAGATTTGACAGATAATGCCTGGAGTTCTGACACTCTCCTAGCCGAGGTAATAGCCACTAGAAATGCTGTCTTCCAAGATAAAAATTTCAAATCCACAGAAGCAGCAGGCTCAAAAGGTGGAGCAAACAAAGCTTGTAAAAAGTACAGTTTTGTACCTACCATAAATGTAGATGTTCGAGTGCTAATACAGCTGCAGTCATAACAGTTCTCCTGCCGTCAAGCGGGTCCTCGGTCGGCCGAATTCCAAAGTCTAGGTCCGGCGTCGGTTGTCGTCGCTTCTTCCCTGACGTCAGAGCGACAGGGGTATAAAAGAACCAGCCGACGCCATTTTCTTCAGTTTTTCTTGCCCCAGATGTCAGATGCCCCCAGAAGGAAGGCAATACATAAAATTGTGCAATAATGCAATGCAATATAATCAAAAAAAGCAGTAGTTGCAAGCAAATACACCATAAAAGACGACCCCTAGAGGGGAAGGAGGGAGGGAAACCTGGACTACAGCTGTATTAGCACTCGAACATCTAATTTATGGTAGGTACAAAACTGTACTATGTTCATCGTGCATACAGCTGCAGTCATAACAGATGGGTAGAATCCAAAAGCTAAGAAAGGGGTGGTAGGCACTAGGTGGAACTAGGAGGAGCCAAAATGCCCTGCAAGACTGCAGTGGCAAGGCCTGCTCTAGATATGGAGTATAATGGTAGGTTGTAGTGCTTGGAGAAGGTATGCACAGACTCCAAGTGGCTGCTTCCAAAATATCCTTGGTAGGTACTCCTCTGAGGAAGGCTGCAGAGGTGGCTGTGGTCCTGGTGGAATGGGTTCTAATGCCTGTAGGTACAGTTTTGCCATGAAAAGAATAGCAAAAGCGTATGCAGTGTGCTATCCATTTTGAGATTGTCTGTTTGTAAATTGGCTTTCCTTGAACTCCTACCGCATAGGCCACAAAGAGCTGTTCTGCTTTTCTGAAAGGCTTTGTTCTGTCCAAATAGTAACGCAGTTGTCTGTGGATGTCCTAGGAATGTAGTAATCTCTCCCCCTTGTTTTGAGGATTAGGATAAAAAGTAGGTAAATGTATGGCCTGATTTAAAGCTACCCTGGATACCACTTTAGGCATAAAGGACGGGTTGGTTCGTAAGGAAACTCTGTCCTGATGGAAGATGATAAAAGGCTGGACAGCCATGAGAGCCTGTAGTTCTGAAACTCTACGAGCTGAAGTGATAGCCAGAAGGAAAGCTGTTTTCCAGGACAAATATTGCAAATCTGATGAGGCAGCTGGCTCAAAAGGAGGCAAGGTCAGTTTTTCCAGAATGAAATTAAGATCCCAAGCAGGTATTGGTTGTTTCCTTGGAGGTCTTAAATTCTTAGCCCCTCTGAGGAACTGTCTTAAGAGAGGGTGAGAGAATAAAGGTAGATCTGTGTTGTATTCTGCAGAAATGGCTGAGGCATGGATTTTGATGGAGGAGAACGAAAGTCCACTGCTTAGCAGTTCCGCCAAATATTGTAGTATTTGAGGTAAATTCAGTTTTCCAGGGTCCTGGCCCTTTTTCTCATTCCAGACGCAAAAACGTTTCCATTTTGCGGAGTAAGCTTTTCTAGTTGATGGCCTTCTGGCCTCCAAAATGACTTCCTGCACCTCCTTGGAGAGTAGGGCCTGTTGTGATGCTAAGGAATCTTTAATGCGGCTAGATTGAGTGTTTTTAGCTGATTGTGAAGAGTTTTGAAGCTGTGCTGAGTCAGAAGAAGAGGCATTAGTGGCAGGGTCCATGGTGGGGAATGCGTCAGGCTCCTCAGGAGTGGGTACCAGTGTTGCCTTGGCCAGTCCGGAGCAATGAGGATCATCTTTGGTCTGTCTGCTCTGGTCTTCAATAGGACTTTGGGCAGCAGAGGAAGAGGCGGAAAGGCATAAACTGTCATTGATGTCCAACTGAAAGAGAGAGCATCCACTCTCCAGGCCTCTGGATGGGAGATCCTTGAGCAGAATTTTGTCAATTGATGATTTTTGTGGGAGGCAAAGAGATCTATGTCTGGCCTTCCCCATTCTTGGATTATTTCTGTAAAAACCTTTGGATGCAACTTCCATTCGTGTGGATCTGTCATATTCCTGCTTAGGTTGTCTGCCAGCGTGTTTTCCTTGCCTGGCAAGTACTGTGCTTGTAGTTCCATTTGTAAGTCCATGGCCATGTTCCAAAGTGACATGGCCAGTCTGCATAGGGGGTAAGAATGTGTTCCTCCCTGCTTGTTTATGTACCACATAACTGTGGTGTTGTCCGTTCTTATCAATAGTTGACCTGGTTGTAGGAGGTCCTTGAAAGCTATAATAGCATTTATTACTCCTAGCATTTCTTTTTGATTGATGTGAAGGTGCTTTTCTTTTTGGGACCATTTGCCCTGAATGCACCGGTCTGTCATGTGTAGTCCGAGGCATCTGTTGTGATGACTTGATTTGCTTGAGGCTTGCTGAATGGAAGACCTGTGTTTGTTTGACATGCTTGAGCCCACCACAGAAATTCCTTTTGCAGACATGGAATTAGTGGTATTATTGTTTCCAAACTGTGGCTGTGTTGAGACCATATGTTTTTTAGGTACCATTGTAGTTTTCTCATATGCAGCTTTGCACATGGGATTAGTAAGATGCAAGATGCCATGAATCCCAGAGCCTGCAGGATTTTCCTTGCAGTCAGCCTGGTGCAATTTGCCAGTGTTCTGAAGTATTGAATTAGTTGCCCCTGCTTCTCTGGTGTGAGGTAGGCCATCTGGGTGTTTGTGTCCAAATTGGCACCCAGGAAAATTATCTTCCGAGAGGGTATTAGCCTTGATTTCTCTTTGTTGACTGTGTATCCCAGAGAGTTTAATAACATTATTACATAAGCCAGATGTTTCAGAAGGATATGCTTGCTGTCTGCTTGGATCAGGCAGTCGTCCAAATAAGGGTATATTTGTATCCCTTGAAGTCTGCAGTAGGCAATTACTGATGCCAGGCATTTCGTGAATACTCTGGGCGCAGTAGATAAGCCAAAGGGCAATGCAGAGAATTGATAATGGATTGAACCTGCAAGAAATCTTAGGTATCTTCTGCAATTTTGTCTGATTGGGACATGCAGGTATGCCTCCTTGAGGTCCAATGTTACCAGCCAAGACTCCTTGCCCAGCATGGGAAGAAGTTGCTGTAGAGTGAGCATCTTGAATTTTGGTACGAGTAGGAATGTGTTTCGGATGGAAAGATCCAAAATAGGTCTCCAATCTTTTTCCTTCCTTGGCACCAGAAATAGCCTGGAATAAAAACCTTGACCTTGTTCGTGTGTAGGTACCTCTTGAATAGCTTTCATGTTTATGAGATCTGAAATTTGCCTTTGTGCCTCTGCCCTTTGATTGTGTGGCAGGTTTAGCATGCCTCTCATTTTTGGAAGGGTAATTTCTACTAAAACGTGGGGGTTGAACCTGCAGAAATTCTTTCACAGTTTGCATTGATTTAGCCTTTTCCTCCATTTTCTGTAATACTTCCTCAGCATTAGCCCCAAATAGTACATCCTTTTGAAGAGGAGCATCTAGTAATTTAGCTTTGACTTGATCAGGCAAGGCTTGTTCCTTGAGCCAGGCATGCCTACGTATGACTGAGCCTGTAACAGCAGCTCTACATGAGGCCACTAGAGCATCAAAACCACATTGTAAGGTATGTTTACCCACTTGTTCTGTACTATGCATCAAAGCCTGCAACTCCTTCAAGTCTGGTTGTTCAGGTTGTGACATTTTACTTTTCAATTGTGATAACAAAAACTGTTGGTATTTTAGCATATGAAACTGACAGTTTAAGGCCCTCATGGATAAGGTAGCCGAGATGTATACCTTTTTTCCCCACCTTTCTAAGGATCTGGAATCTCTCTCGGAAGGCATTGGTTTTTGGCAATGGAGGCCTTAACTCCCTTGGGCCCTTGTGAGATGGTTTCTAGGTCAGCAGCATGGCTTTTGTATAGAAATTGGTGTGAACCAGGAACCCTGTAGTACCTGTCAGGCTTAACTGGAGCTGGAGGTAGAGAGTCCGGGTTAAGGCAGGCCTCCGAGTAAACATCATCTAGGATGTCCAAGACAGGAGGTATAGCCAGAGGCCTGTGCTGGGGTAACGAAAGAAATTCCCTGAGCCTTTTCTTGGAATCTGAATAATCCTGGCCTTCCCAGTGGAAGTGTTCCCTTAAGGTATGCAACGTTTCCCCAAAAGAGTAATCCTCAGGAGGGGATACAGAAGGAATAGACTCCTCTTCAAAAGGGGAGTAAGACTGTTCCTGATCATCAGAGTGTTCTGAAATAATGGAGCCCTGATCAGAGGAGGGGGAATCTTCCTCCACTCTGGGCCTTTTGTCCGGAGGTGGCTGAGAACCTCTGATTAGAGTAATTAAATCCTCAGCCATTTTAAGCATCTGTTTCTTAGGCATGGGGCCTGGAGATGGGCCCTGTGTAGCTGGTCTCTTGGAGTGCATGGATGCTTTAGACTTGGTGAAAGCCTTGATGGAGAAAGAGGAGGAAGGTCTGAAGACACCTTGAGTGGAGGTGGACCTGTCCACATTCTGTGTTTCAACGCCAAGCGTGGCGTTGGTATCTGTAGTCGGGGTGTGGGCCTAGGAGCCTGCGACCTCGGATACAGGAGACACTGCCAAAGATGTGTCGTCGGTAGTCAGGGGCTGCGTGTGCGCCTCGCTGAGAACCGGACCATGTGGACTCTGCTTTGGCGTGGTGTCGGTAGAAGCCGCGGACCTCGAGTGTCGGTCCTTGTCTTTGCGATTTTTAGACAAAACCAGAGTCGGAGTATCTGACGACATAGTATAATTAAATGCTTTCCCAAAAAAATGCTGGGCGAACTCTGCCCGACGATTAATAGTGCGTTTGTTGAAAGTAGCACAAAAGCGACAGACCGAGACGTCGTGGTCTGGGCCTAAGCAAGGAATACAGAGGGAATGGAAATCCTTATGCGGTATTTGCTTCCCACAAGAAATACAATTATTAACTTTGTCTGACATCGGTCTGAGGCAAGAAAAGTTTCCCCAATGGGGTACTTAGCTTTTAAGAAGACTTCGGTTTCCAAATTTTCATAATCTCAGGAGCTGGCCGACCGGCACTTGCGAACTGCTTCTGCTTCGGGCACCGCGCGGCAAGAAAGACTGAAGAAAATGGCGTCAGCTGGTTCTTTTATACCCGTCGCTCTGACGTCAGGGAAGAAGCGACGACAACCGACGCCGGACCTAGATTTTGGAATTCGGCCGACCGACGACCCGCCTGACGGCAGGAGAACCCATCTGTTATGACTGCAGCTGTATGCACGATGAACATCTAGGGTAAGGTCCCAAGGAGGGGTAGGATCTTTAACCCGGGGTCTTAAAAGAAATGTACCTTTAACAAAGGTTTTGCAAAGTCTGGAGGAAGCTAAAGAAGCCATGTTCTCACCTACATGGAAATTGGAAACTGCAGCCAGTTGAACTTGTAGATGAGCTGGCACCCTGCTGGAAAATGTATGCTAAGAACTCAAGGACCACTGGAACAGGAGCTGTGAAAGGGTCCAAATCCCTTTGAGAAGCCCAGATAGAGAAACACTTCCATTTGCTACAGTATAGTTTTCTGGTAGACGATTTATGAGCTGCCACCAGAAGAGTCTTGACCGGGGAAGACAGACCGGGAGTCCTAGCAATCAAGGGAACTGGAGCATCCAAGCAGTGAGCTGCAGACTGCCCAGGTCTGGATGAGGGACCCTCGAGGGGTGCGAAATGAGATCCAGTATCAGATCCAACATCCATAGAGGAACTATCAGATGAGACCAAAGGAAGGGAAAACCAGACTTGGCAAGGCCAGAATAGGGCAATGAGGATGACTTTGCTCCACAACCAGCGAAACTTCTGGAGAAATTTTGTCATGAGAGGTAAAGGGGGATAAGCATAAAGAAGACCGTGAGGCCAAGCATGGACCAGAGCATCCCTGGGGGATTCTCCCTGTGGGGGGATCAGAGTGAAGAACTCACTGCACTTCGCTTTGGAAGGAGATTCGAAGAGATCGCAGCAAGGCCAACCCCACTGGAGGAAGATCTGGTCCGCTACAGAAGGATTCAGGGACTACTCATAAGGCATCAGGATAGTTCTGCTTAGTATGCCTGCCAGTATGTTGGATCGACCTGGAATGTGCGTTTCTACCAGAAAACAGATGGTGGAGATCACCCATTCCCACAGTCTCATGGCCTCACGACAAAGGGGATAAGATCTGGTTCCTCCTTGTTTGTTGATATACCAGGCCACTGACATGTTCGTCTGAATTGCAATAGTTCCCAGAGGAAGGAAGGCATGAAGGGCCTGCAACGCTAACAAGACTGCCCTCATCTCTAGAACGTGCCTTGCACTGTCCTGCTCGAGCAATGCCCCCCACCCTAGTTGGGAGGTGTCCTTGGTCACCGTGGCTTGGGGAGGGGCTGCAATAAAAGTCTGTCCCTCGATTAGATTCGAGGAGTGTATCCACCAGAGGAGGGACTTCCTGCAAGCGTTGCTTATATGAATAGGATGCGTCAATGACAGATCTAGTAATGACCATTGAACCTCTATTGTCCACTGTAGTACCCGCATATGCAGACGAGCACAGGGGAGAAGAGTAATGGTGGCTGACATGGAACCAAGGGCTCATAATACCCCCTCGGCTGGAGGAAGATTAAACCGAAGGATCACAGACACATGAAGTCATAAGTTTCGAACTCTCTCTGGAGTTAGAAAGACCTAGGTTTGTAACATATCTATTCTTGCTCCTATGTAGTCTAAGACCTGAACAGGGTCTAAAGTAGACTTGGATATGTTGATAGTAATTCCCAGCAAGTCTGACAGTTTCAGGAAAAAGTCTCTGGCCTGACAAAGTAGACATCTGGTGGGAGCGGCATGGAGCCAATCGTCCAGGTACGGGTCGACCTGTATCCCCTGAAGCCTCAGGTGAGCCGCTACTACTGCCATGACCTTGGTGAACACCCTGGGGGCTGTGGTGAGACCGAAGGGTAGGGCTCGGAACTGATGGTGATTGGCCCCTAGCTAAAAGCAAAGGAACCTACTGGAGCATCTGTTAATCTTTGTTTGGTAGTACACGCCCTGTAGATCTACTGAGCACATCCAGTTGTTCTCCTGCAGGTAAGGTAGGATGGATTGTGTAGTGACCATCCAGAACTTCTCTTTGGCAACTGACAGGTTTAGGATGGAAAGGTGCAGAATAGGCCTTAGTTCCCATCTTTTTTTGGCACTAAAAAGAACCTGGAATAGATGCCCGATCCGGACTGAGCTTGGGGGACGGGGGCTGGATGACTAATTTCCTTAGCAGCTTTTCTATTTGAAGTGCTGCTACCTCCCTTTGCATGGGTGGAACATCTGGGAGGTGTTCTGGGGGGATGGGAGGAGTCACAAAGGGGATGGTATAACCTCTGGATATTATCTGAAGCATCCAACGGTCTGATGACATGAACTCCCATGCCGTCAGGTGCATCCAAAGGTGACTCCCGACTGCCTCCAGAGCACAGCAGTTGAGCAACCCCTCAGGGCTGCTGCATGGGCCTGTCCGAGAATGGTTCTTGAGACCCGAAACTTCTCGGACCCCCCCCCCCAACTAGTCTGTCTTGTCCCCCTCTGCCTCTAATGGAAGATGAGTCCTGAGTGTCCCGGGAATACTCAGACTTTTGGAACCACATCTTCTTTTGCCCCCGCTGATCCCTGGAAAAGGATCTTTGGGGGTTAGAGAAGTGGATCCAGACGGCAGACAGTGTCTTCCTGTCCTTTTCACTCTGGACCAATGTCTCGCAAACTGTCTTCCCAATCAAGGAATAACCATCATAAGGGGCATTTGCAAAAGACGCCTTAAAGGGTTCTGTAAACTGACATAGCCTGAGCCAGGCGTGTCGCCTCATGGAAACGCCGGACCCGGCCGCTCTTGCCGCACCTTCAGTGGAATGCGAAAGGAGGTGCATGGACGTATTAGAAACCGCTTGGAGAGTGGTCATTTGCACAGAGAATATGCATTTATCCTCCAGTGACATGAACTCTGGGGGGTGACTCAATGAACTCCTTGACCAGGTCTCACTACAGTTGAGTTACGTGGGCCAAATAATTCAGCACCCTTATAGAAAAGGTGGCTGAAGCATATGTCCTCTTTCCCAGACTATCTATCATCCTGGACTCTCGGTCGGGGGATGGACCTTAGAACTTTCCTGGGCTGGTTCTTTCTTCATGGCAGCCGCTACCACCATAGCATCCACTGGGGACTCCTTGAGAGGTAAATCTAAGAAATTGAGTGGTATTATTGAGGTAACTGAAAAAAATGCATTTAGCTCTACCTCTGTACCATTCCACAGCAAAAAATATCATCCACAAACCTGACATACCACTTGATATACCTGCCATATGTACTATTGGTTAACATGTGTGCGTTCCCATTGAACCAAGGAAAGGTTGGTGTAGCTATTCGCACAAGCTGTACCCATAGCCACACCAACCTTCTGTAAGTATTTCTGTTGTTGAAATAAGAAAACATTACTGGTCAGTACTATATCCAACAAAGCACAAATGAGGTCACATTTGTTCTTGTTATAGTCTACACTGTGAGGAAGTGTAGAGAAGCTGGATGTGAGCAAAAATTGCAGCTCTAACACTTTCTATAATTTGAGCAAAGATGAATATCATGCTAGGATTGATTTAAAACACATGCGTTCTATTGAAATAAGACCAACAGACAAGGGAGGGGGAATAGCGGTGATGGATAAACAGCTATATGTTGAACAAATGTTACGATTATTAGATGATGACTCCACATATCAGAATATATCTAACAATGTTGTAAGAAGTGTTATTGATAAAGTATCTTTTTTGATGTTTGGTTAATTACTGGTATGATTAATGAGGAACTGTTTGAATACTTTTCGGTCAGTAATCCCACTAGACCAGAGATTTATGGCTTACCTAAGATACATAAGCATTTGTCAGTTCCACCCATGCATCCCATAGTCTCGGGTAAATGATGGGTTACTGAACCTCTATCTATTTTTATTGAGAAGAATCTACATCCACTCCTATCTAATTGTGAGACTGTGCTAAGAGATTCTAAGATTTTTCTTGAAACTCTTAGGATGAAATGGATGAATATAGATACCAACCATTGTTGTTTCTTGGTAACAATGGATATAGAATCATTATTCACAGTGATTCCGAATGAATGGGGAATAGAGACCATAAGGGAACTACTTCACAGTGTAGACTATAACAAGAACAAGGAGGGGGAAGGGAGAGAATGCCTACTCTAATTGCTACAGAAAAAAACGTTTTTTTTTTAAACAGTAAATGCAACGCAAAACAAAGGGGAGGTTAAGCAAAGGATAAGGGAACCTGCCTGAACCAACAGCAACACTAACACCCAAAAATAGCCGAAAAAAGCACCTACCACGCCGGGAGCACTGACACCACACTGCTTGGCAAAGCCGCAGCAAACAAGATCTGAGGGAAAGAAGGAGATTGTGGGGGAATTATGGGTAAACGGAGGAGCTTGGAGCTTGGACCAGATGCTAGTGAAGCTGTCGTCTTGGATCCGATCCGGATCCAACATCCCACAGGTTGATGATCAAATGAAGTCAACTACTTCAGATCAGATCATATACAAAACATCCTTTCTACTGTAAAGAAGGGTTATTTTCACTTAACTGGGAGAATAAGAATGGATAGTTGCAAATGATGTTAAATCATTTTTCAAAGTTATTCACAGGATGTGGAAGTTGAGTAGATCATTAATTTGTTGCTGAAAAATAACCAATATTCAGTTAAAGAAAAAAGGGTACTCATGTATTATCACAACCAGATTTCTGCACTGCCATTATTGGTACAGTTTTCGCGAAAAGAGGTCTGTTCACCTAAGAAGGGGTATATCAACTGTTGGGTACTAATGTGTCGGACAGTTCTTCACATAGGTAGAGGAATAACGGCAACATTCCTCTTCCCTGGTAGCATCCTTTCCTGCCATATTCACATGTCTGCTGCTCGTCACTCAAAGTTACAAGTGGTGAAAGGCAGCACATTCCCAACAACAGAAGCGGCCCATTTCAAAGCCCTTACTGTGGCCATAACATAATCTGCAATGATTTCACTGAATCCCTCTGCATGTACAGGACCTCTTCTTAGTACTGTAACTGCCTTTTTGCGAGTGAACAAGCTCTAAATTACACAGATATCTGTGCGAAGTACCTAAATTTTAACACCCCTTGCACAGCAAGCCTGCAGGGGAGAAAGGTGGCAGCCCACCGACAATCACAGAGCCATTTCTTATTCCTGCTTAGAGGCACGTTGGCTTTTCATGACTAGTGCCCATGCCAAGTTAGGCTGTATTTCGTAAGTCACTTTGCGTTTGCTAACATTGTAATGAGAAATGCGGCTAGTATAAAGCGATGTGCCACCGTGTACAGTTACAGAAGCAATGAGGCAGGTCACACAGAGGTACAAAGTTTCACCATTACTTCTCTTCCTGGCTCTTACCCACTGTGACAGACTACTGCTTAATTCTCTGCAGACCCCTTTTTAGGTTAAGAAACCTGTTTCCGCACACACAATGAATTATGGCAGTGCAGAAATCTGGCTGTGATAATACGCAAGTACCAAAAAAAAGAAATTAGATTTATTACTGAATGTACAGGACAAGTAAAAACAGAAGTTATGTACTCGCCATAACGTTCCATCTGTATTGTCCATTTTCATTCTTCCTCAACATATGGGTTCAGATCTGACTCTGGCACTTTTTACAGCTCGTGGAGACTGAAAACTTTTGAGCTGCTCCCTCACCTATAACACCCTAGTTCCCTACCATACCTCAGATCGTGCCTGTTGACCTTTTTGCTTATTAGAAACTTAGGAAGAATCAGAATATGAAATATCAATATCTGGAGCTTAAAAGCAGGAACATGGGTTCCCTTAGTAGCTTCTCATTCTTCCAGAAGTGACAAACCAAATGACAGGAGGTTAGAGGGAGGAGAGTTGAAGAAAAATGAAAATGGGCAACACAGATGGAACATTATGGCAAGTACATAACTTCTTTATCTGATGTCAATTTTCATTCATTCTTCAACAATTGAGACACAGTCCCCAGCTTCCTGAATCTCGGGAGAACTCTAAGGAAGGATAGTCATAAGCACTGTTGAGCCGAAGGCTGCTTTCCCCTGGAGACCAGATCCAGTTTGCAATGAGTAATAAAGGTATGCGGAATAGCCCAAGTTGCCAATATCGTCCATGGAAGATCTGGATATAAATACTGATGAAGCTGGCATGGACCGGGCTGAATGAGGTCTTAAAGATTTTGATAAAGGCAAACCCAATTTGTTGCAGACAAAGGAAATGCAGGTAGCCATTTGGCTAAAGTTACTTTGGTAACTGGTTTGCCAAATTCTGGTTCTGCAAAGGAGAGAACTGATTTGATTTTCTAAAATGTTCCGTTCTATACAAATAGAAGCATAACTGTCTGAACTCCAACAAATGTAACTTATTCTCCTTGGTTTGTAAAATTTGGACAAAAAACTGGAAGATTAATAGATTGACTGATGTTGGATTCAGACACCACCTTAAGAAGAAAGGATGGGTTGGAAAATCAAATAAGGGGGCTTAGAAGATAAGGCTTGAGGTTCTGAGACTCTTCTAGTAGAGGCTAGGGCTACTAAAAAGAAAGTTTTCCAGGTTTAAAATTTTAGTTCACACTTTGCTGAGGGTTCAAATGGAAATTGAATTAAAGCTTGTAAAACTAAATTCAAATCCTATGGTGGAGTTGGATCTTTAAAAGGGGGTCTAAGAAGAAAGGTTCTCCTTATAAAGGCTGTACAAAACTTTGAAGAAACTAAGGTGGAATTCTTTACTTCTATGTGAAAATTAGAAATGACTGCTAGTTGTGCTTTAATAATTGAAGTGCTTGCCCCTTCATTAACAACTGTAGCCAAATACTCAAGAACTTTGGGTACTGGTGATGGAAGGGGGTCAATGTCTCTCTAGTGCATTCAAAAAGGTTTTCCTTTTACTTCTGTAAATTTTCCTAGTGGAAGCTTTATGGAAAGACAAAAGAATGTGATGGACAGATGAGGACAGCTGGGGTTGTCTAGATATCACTGGAAGTGGAGAAACCATGAGGCCAACTTCAGGTCTAAAATGTCCCGGTGAATCATGTCTGTCGGATGAGACAAAGTCTGGAATTGGATCCAGAATCCATGGTGGGTGAGCTAGATGAGGCCAAAGAAAGGGGAACCAAATCTGATGAGGCCAAAAGGGGGCAATGAGGATGATAGTGCTCTTCACTCAAGATGCTTCCTGGAGAAACTTGGGGATTAGAGGAGCAGGAGGGTAAGGGTATAGGAGACCGAGGGGGTGGCCAGTCATGGAAGAGTGCATCTCTCTGCAATTCCCCTGGTTAGGGGATCAGAGCAAAGAACCTACTGCACTTGTTGAGGGGAGATGCAAAGAGATTGCAGCAAGATTAGCCCCACTGGTGGAATATCTCTTCTGTAACTTTCATGTTTAGAAACCACTCATAAGGCAATAAAAAAGACCTGCTCAACCTGTCTGCTATCACAATGGATTCCTCAGAATATGTGTTATCAGAAAGTGACTGGTTGAGATCACCCACTGCAACACAGAGCTTCTCGACACAAGGGGTAAAGATCTGGTGTCTCCATGTCTGCTGATGCACCAGACCACTGACAATGTCCATCTGAATCTCTTGGATTACGAAGAAGACGTAGCTTACCAGAAATCCGAAGCAGCAGACAGGTTAGAAGTGGTTCAGGAAGTTGAATTTACCATGTGAAGTGTGAACAGTGCTCTGAATAGCAATGAATCTGTCTGTAGATCTGAGCGTACAGCTCAGAGAAATGCAAGGAATGCTTCAGAGGTGATTGATGCATCCAGCAATGGTGTTACAAGAGTAGCAAACAGAACAGACAAAACTCAGACTTTCAAAACTTCTCAAAATTTCAGTCGATAAAAGTACATCAGCAACAGGGGACTCAGAACAGAATCTGGGCAGAAGTAGCGGCATCTACAAATACGCCAAGGACAAGAAAATTCAACAGAGGGAGGTGGCACAGACATGGCAGTTATTGATGGAGATTTTAAGTACTGTAGAGTTTTCCTTTAAGATTGTTAACCGTTCTTCCTTGAATTTAGATGATACTGTTTACTGTGCATTTTAACAAACTTGATTGGATTTATCATCCAGTTTTATTTAGTTACTCCAGTTTGACTAGTTGTTTTTGATATTGTCCATCGGAATCGCAATAGTCTGGAAGAAAGGCAGTCTTGAAATTCCTGCAACACCAGGAGGACAGCTCTCATTTCCAAGACACTGACATGCATGCCTCTTCGGCAGACCAGGTGCCTTGGACTGCCTTTCCAAAGAAGTGCCCCCCACCCAATTTGGGAAGCGCCTGTGGTCACTACAGCCTTCGGCTGAGGAAGGATGAAGGGATGACCTTGTAAAATCTGATCTGAGTGAATCCACCAAAAGAGGTAATTTTTCATGCCTGAGTTATTCTGATCTGGGTGGACACAGACTGGTGCAGTATTGGCTACTGAGTTGCCAGAGTCCATTGAAGAATTCATATATGGTATCTTGCTACTAGAACCACAATTATCGCAGCAGACAACTTGACCCCAAGTCTTGGCGAATCAACTGAGCAGCTAGAGAAGAATTTTTGGATTATCTTTTTGACTTGAAAATTAATAGTCTACTCACTTGGTAAATGAAAGGAGGCTGTAAGACCACTGCTGGAGTACATAATCTCATGTTTTTCTCAGCAGATGCCTGGTCGGAGTGGTTATGAACTAGTTGTCCAAGTATGGAAATACCCGGAATCCTTGCAGTCTCAAGTAGGCTGCTACTACTGGCAAGCATTTGGTGAACACCCTGGGAGCTGTGGTGAGGCCAAAGGACAGATCTCTGAATTGGTAATGACTGGCTCCAAGCCAGAAAGTACAGTTTTGTACCTACCATAAATGTAGATGTTTGAGTGCTAATACAGCTGCAGTCATGACAGATGGGTTCTCCTGCCGTCAGGCGGGTCCTCGGTCGGCCGAATTCCAAAGTCTAGGTCCGGCGTCGGTTGTAGTCGCTTCTTCCCTGACATCAGTACGACAGGGGTATAAAGGAACCAGCCGACGCCATTTTCTTCAGTTTTTCTTGCCCCAGATGTCAGGTGCCCCCAGAAGGAAGGCAATACATAAATTTGTGTAATAATGCAGTGCAATATAATCAAAATACAGTAGTTGCAAGCAAATACATCATAAATGAATACCCCAATCAGGTTGTATGAGGATGTGTTAGCCTATATGCATGTCCCAAGAGGGGAAGGAGGGAGGGAAACCAGGACTGCAGCTGTATTAGCACTCGAACATCTACATTTATGGTAGGTACAAAACTGTACTATGTTCATCGTGCATACAGCTGCAGTCATGACAGATGGGTAGAATCCCAAAGCTAAGAAAGTGGTGGTAGGCACTAAGTGGAACTAGGAGGAGCCAAAATGCCCTGCAAGACTGCAGTGGCAAAGCCTGCTATGGATTTGGAGTATAATGGCAGGTTGTAGTGCTTGGAGAAGGTATGCACAGAATTCCAAGTGGCTGCTTCCAAAATATCCTTGGTAGGAACTCCTCTGAGGAAGGCTGCAGAGGTGGCTGTGGCCCTGGTGGAATGAGTTCTAATGCCTGTAGGTACAGCTTTGCCATGAAAGGAATAGCAAAAGCGTATGCAATGGGCTATCCATTTTGAAATTGTCTGTTTGGAAATTGGCTTTCCTTAAGCTCCTACTGCATAGGCCACAAAGAGCTGTTCTGATTTTCTGAAAGGCTTTGTTCTGTCCAAATAATAACGTAGTTGTCTGTGGATGTCCAAGGAATGTAGTAATCTCTCCCCTTTGTTTTGCGGATTAGGATAAAAAGTAGGTAAATGTATGGTCTGATTTAAAGCTACCCTGGATACCACTTTAGGCATAAAGGATGGGTTGGTTCGTAAGGAAACTCTGTCCTGATGGAAGATGATAAAAGGCTGGACAGCCATGAGAGCCTGTAGTTCTGAAACTCTACGAGCTGAGGTGATGGCAAGAAGGAAAGCTGTTTTCCAGGACAAATATTGCAAATCTGATGAGGCAGCTGGTTCAAAGGGAGGCAAGGTCAGTTTTTCCAGAATGAAATTAAGATCCCAAGCAGGTATTGGTTGTTTCCTTGGAGGTCTTAAAGTCTTAGCCCCTCTGAGGAACTGTCTTAAGAGAGGATGAGAAAATAAAGGTGGATCAGTGTTGTATTCTGCAGAAATGGCTGAGGCATGGATTTTGATGGAGGAGAAAGAAAGTCCACTGCTTAGCAGTTCAGCCAAATATTGTAGTATCCGAGGTAAATTCAGTTTTCCAGGATCCTGGCCCATTTTCTCATTCCAGACACAAAAACGTTTCCATTTTGCGGAGTAAGCTTTTCTAGTTGATGGCCTTCTGGCCTCCAAAATGACATCCTGCACCTCCTTGGAGAGTAGGGCCTGTTGTGATGCTAAGGAATCTTCCATGTGGCTAGATTGAGTGTTTTTAGCTGGCTGTGAAGAGTTTTGAAGCTGTGCCGAGTCTGAAGAAGAGGCATCAGAGGCAGGGCCCATGGTGGCGAATGAGGCAGGGCCCATGGTGGTGAATGCATCAGGCTCCTCAGGAGTGGGTACCAGTGTTGCATTGGCCAGTCCGGTGCAATGAGAATCATCTTTGGTCTGTCTGCTCTGGTTTTCAATAGAACTTTGGGCAGCAGAGGAAGAGGTGGGAAGGCATAAACTGTCATTGATGTCCAACTGAAAGAGAGAGTGTCCACTCTCCAGGCCTTTGGATGGAAGATCCTTGAGCAGAATTTTGTCAATTGATGATTTTTGTGGGAGGCAAAGAGATCCATGTCTGGCCTTCCCCATTCTTGGATTATTTCTGTAAAAACTTCTGGATGCAATTTCCATTCGTGTGGATCTGTCATATTCCTGCTCAGGTTGTCTGCCAGCGTGTTTTCCTTGCCTGGCAAGTACTGTGCTTGTAGTTCCATTTGTAAGTCCATGGCCATGTTCCAAAGTGACATGGCCAGTCTGCATAGGGGGTAAGAATGTGTTCCTCCCTGTTTATGTACCACATAACTGTGGTGTTGTCCGTTTAGTTGACCTGGTTGTAGAAGGTCCTTGAAAGCTATAATAGCATTTATTACTGCTAGCATTTCTTTTTGATTGATGTGAAGGTGCTTTTCTTTTTGGGACCATTTGCCCTGAATGCACCGATCTGTCATGTGCGCCCCCCAGGCGTAGTCAGAGGCGTCTGTTGTGATGACTTGATTTGCTTGAGGCTTGCTGAATGGAAGACCTATGTTTGTTTGACATGCTTGAGCCCACCACAGAAATTCCTTTTGCAGGCATGGAATTAGTGGTATTATTGTTTCCAAACTGTGGCTGTGTTGAGACCATATGTTTTTCAGGTACCATTGTAGTTTCCTCATATGCAGCTTTGCACATGGGATTAGTAGGATGCAAGATGCCATGAATCCCAGAGTCTGTAGGATTTTCCTTGCAGTCAGCCTGGTGCACTTTGTTGGTGTTCTGAAGTATTGACTTAGTTGCCCCTGCTTCTCTGGCGTGAGGTAGGCCATCTGGGTGTGTGTGTCCAAATTGGCACCCAGGAAAATAATCTTCCGAGAGGGTATTAGCCTTGATTTCTTTCTGTTGACTGTGTATCCCAGAGAGTTCAACAACATTATTACATAAGCCAGATGTTTCAGAAGAATGTGCTTGCTGTCCGCTTGGATCAGGCAGTCGTCCAAAAAGGGGTACATTTGTATCCCTTGAAGTCTGCAGTAGGCAATTACTGATGCCAGGCATTTCGTGAATACTCTGGGCGCAGTAGATAAGCCAAAGGGCAATGCAGAGAATTTATAATGGGTTGAACCTGCAAGAAACCTGAGGTACCTTCTGCAATTTTGTCCGATTGGGACATGCAGGTATGCCTCCTTGAGGACCAATGTTACCAGCCAAGGCTCCTTGCCCAGCCTGGGAAGAAGTTGCTGTAGAGTGAGCATCTTGAATTTTGGTACGAGTAGAAATGTGTTTAGGATGGATAGGTCCAAAATAAGTCTCCAATCTTTTCCCTTCCTTGGCACCAGAAATAGCCTGGAATAAAAACCTTGACCTTGTTCGTGCGTAGGTACCTCTTGAATAGCTTTCATGTTTATGAGACCTGTAATTTGCCTTTGTGCCTCTGCCCTTTGATTGTGTGGCAGGTTTGGCATGCCTCTCATTTTTGGAAGAGTGTGAAAATGGAATTTGTAGCCTCTGTTTATAATGTCCAGGATTCATTTGTCCTTTGTGACAATATGCCAATTTTTTGAAAATAATGCCAGCTTTTCTCCAAAGGGAGCTGCCATTTGAGACTTGGTTGGCATGCAAAGGGGAAAGTCATTGGGTTTGCTTTCTGAAAGATTGCGAGTTATCCTCACCACCTCTTTGTGTAGGAGCTTGCCATTGTCTGCCTCTAAACGATCCTTGGGATTGTCCTCTGCCTCTCGGGCACCTGTATCTGCCTCTTTGGGGTCTGTCCGTGGCAGGAAAGGACCAGTATTTGGAAGGCCAATTTCTACTAAAACGTGGGGGTTGTACCTGTAGAAATTCTTTCACAGTTTGCATTGATTTAGCCTTTTCCTCCATTTTCCTTAACACCTCCTCAGCATTAGCACCAAATAGTACATCCTTTTGAAGAGGGGCGTCTAGTAATTTAGCTTTGACATGATCAGGCAAGGCTTGTTCCTTGAGCCAGGCATGCCTACGTATGACTGATCCTGTAACAGCAGCTCTACATGAGGCCTCTAGAGCATCAAAACCACATTGTAAGGTATGCTTACCCACTTGTTCTGCACTATGCATCAAATCCTGCAACTCCTTCAAGTCTGGTTGTTCAGGTTGTGACATTTTACTTTTCAATTGTGATAAAAACTGTTGGTATTTTAGCATATGAAACTGACAGTTTAAAGCCCTCCTGGATAAGGTAGCCGAGGTATATACCTTTTTCCCCACCTTTCTAAGTCTCTCTCGGAAGGTAATGGATTTTTAGCAATGGAGGCCTTAACTCCCTTGGGGCCCTGTGAGATGGTTTCTGGGTCAGCAGCATGGCTTTTGTATAGAAATTGGTGTGAGTCAGGAACCCTATAGTACCTGTTAGGCTTAACTGGAGCTGGAGTTAGAGAGTCCGGGTTAAGGCAAGCCTCAGAGTAAACATCATCTAGGATGTCCAAGACAGGAGGTATAGCCAGAGGCCTGTGCTGAGGTAGCAAGAGAAATTCCCTGAGCCTTTTCTTGGAATCTAAATAATCTTGGCCTTCCCAGTGGAAGTGTTCCCTTAAGGTATGCAAAGTTTCCCCAAATGAGTAATCCTCTGGGGGGAGACAGAAGGGATGGACTCCTCCGCATCAGAGTCTTCAAAAGGGGAGTAAGAATGTTCCTGATCATCAGAATGCTCTGAAATAAAGGAGCCCTGATCAGAGGAGGGGGAATCTTCCTCCACTCTGGGCCTTTTGTCCGGTGGGGGCTGAGAACCTCTGATAAGAGTAATTAAATCCTCAGCCATTTTAAGCATCTGTTTCTTAGGCAAGGGGCCTGGAGATGGGCCCTGTGTAGCTGGTCTCTTAGGGTGCATGGTTGCTTTAGACTTTGTGAAAGCCTTGATGGAGAAAGAAGAGGAAGGTCTGAAGACACCTTGAGTGGAAGTGGACCTGTCCACATTCAGAGATTCAACGCCAAGAGTGGCTTTGGTATCTGTGGTCGGGGTGTGGGACGAGGAGCCTGCGACCTCGGGCACAGGAGACACCGTCAAAGAAGTGTCGTCGGTAGTCAGGGGCTGCGTAGGCGCCTCGCTGAGAAACGGACGTCGGTCGAGGCCGCGGACCTCGTGTGTCAGTCCTTGTCTTTGCGTTTTTTAGACAAAACCGGAGTCGGAGTATCCGACAACATAGTATAGTTAAATGCTTTCCCAAAATAATGCTGGGCGAACTCCGCCCGACGCTTAATAGTGCATTTGTTGAATGTAGCACAAAAGCGACAGACCGAGACGTCGTGGTCTGGGCCTAAACAAGGTATACAGAGGGAATGGAAATCCTTATGCGGTATTTGCTTCCCACAAGAAATACAATTATTAACTTTGTCTGACATCGGTCTGAGGCAAGAAAAGTTTCCCCAATGGGGTACTTAGCTTTTTAGAAGACTTCGGTTTCCAAATTTTCATAATCTCAGGAGCTGGCCGACCGGCCCTTGCGAACTGCTTCTGCTTCGGGCACCGCGCGGCAAGAAAGACTGAAGAAAATGGCGTCGGCTGGTTCCTTTATACCCCTGTCGCACTGACGTCAGGGAAGAAGCGACTACAACCGATGCCGGAAATAGACTTTGGAATTCGGCCGACCGAGGACCCGCCTGACGGCAGGAGAACCCATCTGTCATGACTGCAACTGTATGCACGATGAACATGTGTAGGCACCTTCAGGATCATCTGTTCATTTTAAGTGATAGTATGCATCCTGAAGATCTATTGAGCACATCCAGTTGTCTTGGTGTAGGAATAACAAAATGGACTGAACTGTGACCATCTGGAACTTTGTGTAATAAACTGATTTGCTCAGAATGCTGAGATCCAAAACTTGTCTCCAATCCCCTGTTTTCTTTGACAACAAAAGAATCTTGCATAGGGTGGACCTACTGGGTGACTCTTTCTAGCAGCTTTTTTATTTCTTGTGCTGCTTTTTTCCTCTGACTGGGTGGAACACTGGAAATGTTGCCTATCGTTAAATGGGAGAAGAGAAAAGAGTATTATATAACCTCTAGAAATAATCTGCTGCACCCGTGTATCTTTTGTAATTTCTAGCCAGGCTTTCCGGTGCAGAGATAAATGACCCCTGACTGCCTCCACAGGTGGACAATTGTGCCTCCTTTCAGAAGTACTGGTAGGATCTGTCAAAAACAGTGTCCCTAGATCCTTGATTTTGTAGGCCTTCTCTACCACACAGGCAACGTCTTCCATTAGATTTCCCCTCTCTGCCCATGGGGGAATTATCTCCAGGTGGATCATGGAAAGGACCCTGGGATTTTTTGAACCACATTTTTCAAACAGCTTGTTGATTACTAGACAAGGTTCTCTGAGCAGTTCAAAAACGTACACCCACTGCAGACAGAGTCTTACTATCCTACTGACACCTGGATAGTATCCCTTTAACCTTGAGGCCAAACAAAGAACTTCTGTCAAAGGGACCATTGACAAAGAGGACTTGATATGCCTGTGTGATTTTAAGGATCCCTTCAAGGCATGTCTCCTAATGAAAATGCCTGAACTCACAGCCCTTGAGGACAAACTTGAGATGGATTGTATGGTAGACAACTGTGAGGCAATAGAGTTCCCTACCTCAGAAATAATGGTCACAGAGATGGATTTGGAGAGTTCTTTAATCAAATCCTGCTGAAGTTTGGTGAAGTGTGCCAAATAATCAACCTAAGGGCAAAAGTCACTGAAGCATATACACACTTTCCAAATCTGTCCAACACCCTCGACTCCCTGTTTGAGGGATGAACAGAGAAAGTACAATTGTGTACACTTTACCATAAATGTGGATGTTAAGAGTGTATTCACTGTTGCAGTCATCACCTGTGGGTTATCCCTGCTGTGGTAGCTCTCGGCCGGCCTGAATATCAGGGTCAATGTTTTTGTGCGCCGGCTGCTGTTGCCTGTAGTCTGACGGCAGGTCATCGGTACTATAAAGCAAGTCAGCCGACATCATTACATCAGTTTTTCTTGCATTAATCCAACAGAAGCACAAGGGAAAAGAGAAAAAGTGGTCCTGGTGGCCAAGAGCCACCTTGGGAAGCATGTGTCCCCCTAGGGGAAGAAGTGAAAAGGGGGATGGAGGGAGGGAAACCAAGACTGCAACAGTGAATACACTCTGACATCTACATTTATGGTAAGTGTACACAATTGTACTATGTTCTTTGTGTTTCACTGCTGCAGTCATCACCTGTGAGAGGATTCCCAAAGCTGAATTAAAGGGTGGAAGGATAGGTAGAGTCCTAGGTATGGGTCAGGAGGCCGTGCAGAATTGCAGAGGTAAACCCTGCCCTAGACTTAGAAAAGAGAGGTAGGCAGTAATGCTTTATAAAGGTATGGAAAGAGGTCCAGGTGGCCGCTTCCAAAATGTCCCTGGCAGGTACTCCTCTGAGGAAGGCAGTGGAAGTGGAGGTTGCCCTAGTGGAGTGGGTACAGATTGACTTAAGGATGAGTTTCCCATGTAATCTGTAGCAAAAATGGATACAGTGTGAAATCCATTCGGAAACGGTTTGTTTGGAGATGGGCTTCCCCTCTGCCCCTGGGTAAAAGCTTACAAGAATCTGGTCAGTTTTTCTGAATAGTTTAGTGTGGTCCAAATAGTATCAGAGTTGTCTGTGCACATTTAGTGAGTGTAGAATTATTTCCCCCTTGTTTTGAAGGTTGGGAATGTATGTTGGAAGGTGTATGGCCTGGTTAAGGGTTATGTCAGATACCACCTTGGGCATAAAGGAGGGATTAGTCCTCAGGGAGACTCTGTCTGCATGAAAAATTATGAAGGGCTCGACAGCCATGAGAGCTTGAAGTTCTGAGACCCTTCTGGCTGAGGTGATAGCTAGTAGGAAGGCAGTCTTCCATGAGATGTATTTCAATTCTGTTGAAATGGCAGGTTCAAAAGGGAGGTAAGGTTAGTTTCTCTAGCACATAATTCAGGTCCCAGGGAGGAGTAGGAGGTCTTCTGGGAGGCCTGGTATTAGAAGCCCCACTGAGGAATTGCTTAAATAAAGGGTGAGAGAAGAGGGGTGGATATGAATCATAATGGGCAGAAATGGCCGAGGCGTGAATTATAAATAGAGAAGAAGGAGAGGCCACTATTGAACAACTCTGCTAAGTAATCCAGGATGAGAGGGATGGAAGGTTGGAAGGCACTGCCACCTTTTGATTGTTTCCAGGAGCAGAATCTTTTCCATTTTCCTGCAAACTATTTTCCTGTGTTGGGCCTTCTGGCCTCTGTAATGATGTCCAGGACCGGTTTACTTAACAGTGATTTCTTGCTAGTTTTTAGTGTATGACCCATGCTGAAAGTCAGAGTCTGTAGGTCTGAGTGCAGTACCTTCCCCCTCTCCTGCATCAGGAGGTCTGACCTTAGGGAAAGCAGCTTTGGGGCCAATCTGGAGCGATGAGGATGGCCCCTGATCTCTACTTTCTTATTTTGATCAGAACCTTGGGAATAAGGGGCAGAGGAGGGTATGCGTATGCAAAGAGGGAGCTGAAGGGGAAGGTCAACTCATCCACCTTCCATGTTCAGAGGTGATACTCCCTGGTACAAAACTTGTGCAGCTGGTGGTTGAAGTGCGAGGCGAAGAGGTCCACCTCTGGGGTCCCTCACTCCTGGGTGATTTGCAAACAGATTTCTCTGTGGAGCTGCCATTCATGGGGGTCCAGTAAGTTTCTGCTTAGGTGGTCTGCAAGTGTGTTGTTGATCCCTGGTAAGTATTGGGCAATCAGGTGTAGCCCCATGGAGGTGGATGTAAGCCACAGACTCATGGCTAACCTGCACAGGGGGTAAGATTGGGTGCCTCCCTGCTTGTTGATGTACCACATTACTGTGGTGTTGTCTGTTTTTATAAGGAGGACCCCTGGCCTGAGATGGGGTTGGAAGGAAGTTGAGTGTTTTGCATTGCCATCATTTCTTTCTGGTTGATGTGCAAGTGAAGTTGCTGGGCATTCCAAAGCACTTTGGTAAACCTGCCTGCTAGGTGAGCGCCCCAAGCTATGTCTGTGGCGTTGGTGGTGATGGTCTGGCTGGAAGGGCAAAGGATGAAGGGAAGACCCTTGTTCATGGCACAGGCCTCTGCCCACCAGAGAAATTAGTCCCTTGTGCAAGGAATCAGAGGGAGAGTGGTCTCTAGGGAAGAGTGCTGACATCAAAGGTTCTTTAAGTACTACTGAAGCTTTCTCATGTGCAGCATGGTGAGAAGGATGAGAAGAATGCAGGATGCCATGTATCCCAGGGTTTGCAGGACCTACCTTGCAGTGAGGTGACTTCTGGAAGCCAGCTCGGTGAAGTAGAGAGGCAGGAAGCTCTGCTTTTCTGTGGATAGGAAGCAGATTAGGGTTTGTGTGTCTAGCACAACTCCCAGGAAAACAATTTTCCTGGTAGGGTTTTGCTTTGATTTATTTCTCTTTGATGGTGAACCCTAGGGAAGTTAGGAGTTTTTTTGACGAAGAGAAGATCCTGGAGCAACTTTTCTTTGCTGTTCGGCTGAATGAGTCCAGGTAAGGATAAATCTGTATATTTCTCTGCCTGCAGAATGCTATAGTTAGGCCCAAACATTTGGTGAATACTCTGTGACAGTAGATAAGCCAAAGGGCAGTGCAGAGAACTTAAAGTGCTGATAGCCTGCTCTGAAGCGCAGGAATTTTCTGCACGATTCCCGGATGGGGATGTGGAGGTAGGCATTTTTTAGGTCTAGTGTCACCAGCCAGGCATTTTGTGTGAGCATAGGCAAGAGCTGCTGCAAGGTTAGCATTTTGAATCTGGGAAACACCAAGGAGGTGTTCAGTTTGGATAGATCCAGGATGGGGCGTCAAGTGCCCTCTTTTCTGGGAACAAGGAAAAGTCTGGACTAAAAACCTTTTCTTGTCTGATCCGGAGGGACAGATTATACTGCCCCCTGAGATATTAGTGTTTTTACTTGTTTTAATGCTGCTGCCCACTGGTTTGGGGGGAGGTCTGGGTGCCCTCTTGGAATTGGGAGTTCGCTGAAGGAGACTCTGTATCCCTGAGAAATGATTTTTTAATACCCATTGGTCCTTGGTTACAGAGACCCAATTATCCTTAAAGAGGGTGAGCCTTCCTCCTAGTTTTAGATGAGGGCGGAATGGGGAGGCAAGAGACATTGTGAGTGTTTACCATAGAAGCTTGGCTTAGAACTCCCTGCCTTAGAGGCGGAAGTGGTCCATTGTTTGCTTCTTTGGTGGCCCTGGGATAGGGGCCTGAATATCTTGTCCCTGCAGGGCTTACTTTGGCCCTCTCTGTTGGGTGCAGGGAAGGCCCAGAGCTTAGAGGGGAAGTTTCTGCTGAATCTGGGCAGTTAAACTTGAAAGAAATATTTTACTGTTTGCATAGATTTTGCTTTGTCTTCCATCTTTTTAAGCACCTCTTCTGCTTTTTCCCCAAATAGGCGTTCCTTATCTAGGGGTGCATCAATAAGTTTAGACTTGACATGATCAGGGAGAGGATGTTCCTTCAGCCATGCATGCCTTCTAACAACAGATCCTGTCACTGCTGCCCTGCTAGAGGCTTCCAGGGTGTCATACCACAATGTAATGAGTGCTTGGCCACTTGACCAGCAGAGTGAAGTAATTCTGCCAGCTCTTGAGTTGGCACCATCAGGAGAGGTAGCAATCTTCTGCTTTATTTGCTCCAAGGTGTGTTGTTGATATTTTAACATATGGAACTGATAGTTGAGTGCTCTGATAGCTAAGGTTGCAGAAGTGTATACTTTTTTACCCCATCTGTCCAGAGCTCTGGAGTCTTTGTCAGAAGGAAGAGGATTCTTGGCAGAACTAGCCTTAGCTCTTTTGGGTCCCTGTGTAATGACCTCAGGGTCGGCAGCAGGGTTCCTGTATAGGTATTTGTGAGAATCCGGTACTCTGTAGTATCTGTCAGGTTTAGCTGGAGCAGGCGGCAGGGCATCAGGGGCTAAGCTGGATTCAAGGTAAACATCATCCACCACTTCTAGAATACGAGGGATGGCCAGTGGTCTGCGCTGGGGCAGGTCAAGAAACTCTCTAAGTCATTTCTTTGACTGTGGGTAGTCTCAAGATTCCCACCAAAAATGCTCCCTCAGGGAGTGGAGGGTTTCTCCGAAGGAAAGGTCCTCTAGAGGGGAGGCAGAGGGGATGGATTCCTCTGCATCTGAATCCTCAAACAGTTAAGGGCTGTTCTTCAAAGGAAGAATAATCAGATTCCTCAGACTCTTGGCCTATCATCACTTCTGGAGAAGGAAGCCTTTTCCTTTTTGGGGTGGGAGAGCAGTACCAAGATGGTGGCTAGAAGCAGATTTCCTAGGACTGGCCTGGCTTAGAGGCCTGAGAGAATCCGTTGGTCTCTGAGAAATGGTAGTCGGAAGAGAAGACTTTTTTTGTCTGGAATCGGTAGTGCGAATGGTCTCCTTGGCGGCGGTGCCTGCGTCACGGCTCTGGACCCAACCGAGGCAGAGACAGCCAAAGGCTCGGAAGACTAAGTGGATTTCTGCAGCATACCAGACTCTGAAAGGGTCTCAGCAGAGGCCTGCGTAGAAAGCGAGTCAGGCATCAGGGGCTGCAAAAGCACCTCACCGAACTCCGGAAAACTGACGACTTGCTTAGTGGTAGCCTCATCGGAAGGCTTAGCCTTGTGTGGCATGTCTCGATCTTTACGTTTTTCAGACTATCGGAGGACTGTTGGCTGACCAATGCCATATCGGAATTTGATCATGGAATACAAAAATATTTGTCTACAAAAAGAGCTCTACGGCGAATGGTTCTCACATTAAAGACGGCACAGGACCGGCAACGAAGGACATTGTGGTCTGAGTCTAAACATGTGATGCAGTAGGAATGAGCACCTCAGTGTGAAAATCTGCTTTCCACAGGCAAGACAATTGTTAACTTTTCAGACATCGGTTAGAGCAAGAAAAAAGTGTCCCCAATGGGGTACTTCGCTTTAGACGTTTTCTGCTGAAGTTCGACTTCTGGTAGCGACCGACCAGCACTCATGCAAATTGCTTCTGCTATGGGCTCCACGGCAAGAAAGACTGATGAAATGATGTCGGCTACCTTGCTTTATAGTACTGACGACCTGACATCAGACTACAGGCGACAGCAGCCGGGACACAAAAACATTGACTCTGGTATTCGGGCCGCCTGAGGGCTACCATAGCAGGGATAACCCATAGCTGATGACTGCAGCGGTGAAACATGAAGAACATATTTTGTTCTGCGAGTTCCTTTTTTGTGGCCACTGCTACAACCATGGCATCTACTGGTACTCCTTTACTCCAAAATTCCTTACCTTTCAGTGGTGACAGGATTCTGTCTGGTCTGTTAGGAATTGGGTCAGAGTCATGTTTCCTTCCACATCCACTGAGAGATCAAATCAATGAGCTGATTGGTGAGTGGAGTCTACCTCCTGGGTGACCTGCCACCCCTTTGCTTGAGGATCTCCAGAATGTCTCCAGTGCAACAAATAAGATAAGCTAAGTGGCAAATCCGGACTCACCAAAGGCAAGGACATAAGTAAAACAAAGTTGTCCAAAACCACGAACTGTTGTAAAAATCCAAGTTTAATACAAGTAAAAACTTTGGTATAAAATGTTTCATCAAGCAAACAACTTCAACTAAAAAACATCAAGCTTATGTACTTTAATTAAAAAAAATCAATCATGTGATCCTTCAAACAATTAATTCAATTAGCTTAAAAGAACATTCACTTTACTTGATTATGTAGCTCCTTTAAAAATAAAAGGTTGGTGCATACTATCACAATATAACTATGTTTTTCTTTTTACCTCTTTCTTACATAGAGTTGTTTCCATCTGTCATTTAATGTTCTTAAAGTTGTATCGAGAAATCCTATTTATGTATAGTGCATGTCTCTTAAATCAACTATTTTTTTTAAGATTTAAGAGAAATATGCACTATACATACCTATACTGTGATAGTATGCACCCATCTTTTATTTTTCATAATACAATTAGGAATGAAATAACAAGTGTAGCTAAATTAAATAAATACGATGATAATATGGATAATATGCAATTACAGACAGAACAGACTATATATGAATTTAATAAAGGGGGGACATAAGCAACCCAAATTAGATGAAATAAGACATGAAACAATAAGTAAAAGACAAATTGATGCAAAACCAATTTTTTTGGGGGAAATTAATTATAAGAACAAATAGAGATGAAAAGGTAAATAATTGTAGATGCATATTAACATATAATAGGAACACTTTAAATATTAAAAATATAATAAAAACATTGCATGTTAATACAACAAATACTTGAACTAAAAGAAATAAGCAATAAAGGCCTATGTCTCAATTAAAAAAGATCTAATACTTTGAAAGATAAATTATGTTATAAACAACAAATACCACCTACTAACATCTACAGATCACATGAAGAAATGTGTGTAATAAATGTAGATATATAGTGTAAAAAATATACAAATAATATATATATATATATATATATATATATATATATATATATATATATATATATATATAGCTATATAGATATATACACACACACATTATATACATATATACAAAAAAAGCAACAGAACATCCAATAAACAAAACAGCTTACGTTGTGAGCGTATGGTACATGTGATACCAAAAAATACTAAAAATATTATTTATATGGTGCAGTGATGTAAATGTGATGCTTTCTATATGGGGAAGACAAATTGGAAGCTTAAAGAAAGAATATGCAACCATTTGTCAGATATAGAGAGATGTATGGAAACAAATGCATTACAACACAAAAAATACAGTTAATGCACATTCTTTTGAATTTCTGGTATCACATGCAGTATATGAACACATTAGAGGGGGCACATTAAAAATATGACAGAGAAAGAAAGTAAATGGGTCATTAGCTTTAGAGCACAAAAATATCCATGTGTTAAAGAAAATTTTAGCATTTAGCCTATTTTAAAAGAGCTACAAAATCAAGTAAAGTGAATGGTCCTTTAAGCCAACTGAATTAATTATTTGAAGGCTCACACTTTTTTTTTTTTTTAACTTAAAGTATATAAGGTTGATGTTTTTAGTGGAAGCGGTTTGCCTGATGAAGCATTTTATGCAAAAGTTTTTACTTGCATTAAACTTGGATTTTTCCTATAGCTCATGGTTCTGGACAACTTTGGTTTACTTATTTTGAATATCTCCAAAGAAGACATCACCAGGAGGTGATCTTGGGGACCCTTTCTCTCATCAAAATCAGTATCTTCCTTGAATGATAAGTGCCTCCCCCCTCTTGCACTTTTATCTTCTTAGTAACTTCTTTGACGTAATGTTTCACAGAAGTATAAGAAGATTTGAGTATAACCTGCTAGGTAGCCTGGAGACTATGGTCTCACTGCTCCTGTAGAGTAGAATGTTGAGGCTCAATGCACAAAGAAAGATGAGGCAGTGAAGAAGGATCCGGGGGGGGGGTCATCCTTACTCTAGGAACAGAAAAACTCTTTTTACTACCTCAAAAGTGGAGTGTCCTTGGACCGAAAGAGGTAGATGGAGCCGAGAAGGTATGCTTCTGGACCATTGGCTCCTTCTGACCTGAAGACAGTCCACCTAAGGCAGATGCTGGAGCTGAGCCTTCCAATGCCAAGGCTCCAAGGGGGAGAGATGGCTCCAACAACTTTGGAGTTGACTTCAACACCTTGGATCCAGCAACGACAATAGTGATAGTGATCTTCGGATCTGACTTGGACATCTCCAGGATTTTCTGACACAAATGCTCTGAAACCAAAGGTTGGATCAGAGAAGGCGCTAAAACCGGTGTAGCAGTACCAGTAAAAGTCTCCAGGCCTGATGGAGTAGAAGTCAGGAGAACTCCCATCTGAATTTTTACAGAGAGGAATTTCCTCATCATTCTATCCACATCTGCTTTGGTCAGTCTTCTGGATGAATGAGAAGAGGAAGCAAGTGAAGAGGTCCTGGAGTGGTGACATCTCTCTAAGAAAGGTGATGGAAGGTGAGAGGGTATTAGATCCAGAAAAAAAAGCACATCTGGTCTGGCTAAGCTTCTTCGGATCAGAGTGTGTCAGATACGACAATGTAGATCTAGCAGAAGTTGTCAGATCCAAGGGTTTTGCCTTCAGATCAAATGAAATCTGATCCAATCTTTTAGATATTTTAGCAGGTGGTTCTGCAGTATGAGCCAAGCTCAGAGCAGAAGATCCAGAAGTCTCTGAAGAATGCTTATTGGTATCTTTTTCTCCATTTTCCTGGGGGAATGAGCACCAGAAATTGACTCAAAAAAAGTTGTAGGAAGTAATCCTTTTAATAGTAGTTTGTTTTTATGATTCACTAGGGCCCAAGCATTAAAGGCCTTACATATGTCACAAGATGCATTCAAATGGATTGGGCCTAGACAGTACATAATGGAATCATGTGCATCTGAGAGAGTAACTTTATGGCCACAGATCTTACATTTTTTTAAGCCCTGATGGTTTCTCTGCCATTCTGGAGGGAGGAAGAAAACTCCCAGTAGCAATAAAAAGGAAAGGAAAGTTTTTTTTTTGTTTTTTTGAAGAAGCAAGAAAGTGAAAAGTTACCAACGATGGTAAATGAAGCAGCTACCACAAGGGTATAGAATAAGAAAGAGAAGAAAGGAAATAACCAACAATGGTAATATTAATTTATACTAAAAAGTGTAGAAAGGGCAAGAGAGGAATATATTATAGAATATAGGTAAAAGGCTAGAAATATATAATCTACTTTTACTCACAAATTAACACCAACGCTCGAGAGCTAACAGTGACCACACCCATACACGAAGGTGACAAGATCTGAAGTATTGCAGGGGATTAAAGGATTATGGGTAAGAGAGGAGCTCAATAGTTTTCAGTATCCAAAAGCTGTAGAAAGTGTCTGAGTCAGATCTGGTGTCTGATCCAAACACATTTGTTGAGGAATGAATGAAAACTGACAACAGATCTGTAATTCAGTTTGTGTTTCAAGGACAATACTTTAAAAGAAAGTAGTAGTAGTCACGAGGGCCAGAAGGGACCACAACTTTGCTAACCTTGCGATGACTTTCTTTTAGTAATCCTATTTGTTCAATAGTTATGATTTTTAGAAAAAAAACTTTAGTCATTTTATTGACTTTTTTATTTTAGCAGGGTGATAAATAAGAAATGGATGACTTTTAATAAATATTAATTGTGCCACACATTTTACAGTTCAGTGTACAAGCAGACTGGTTTAAACCAATGCATCAATTTTTTTGAAAGACTAGATAAGAACATAAAAGATAAAAAGTTGAAAATCTGTGTTTCATATAAGAATGCTGCCAGTATGCAAGTATTGCATTAACTCATTATCATAGCATGTATATACAAAGAAAATGTTGTGAAGAATGTGTTCACTAGAAGTGAGCTTTTAACTACCAGCACTGCATTTCACAGTCCACCAAGAATTAGTTAAGAGACTCACAGTAAGGGGTTATCCAGATTATATATTACATAAAACAGTTGGAGGGAAACAGCCATGAGAGATGTGAGAAAGTTGACAAAACTAGAAAACGGTAACAAGGAGTAGGGTGTTGCAATGGGACATAACTTGCACACTAGATTTTAGTGGTGCAAAGAAAATTGTAGAAGACAACTGGAAAAAATTAGGGTGCCAGTGCTGTACTGTTTAATAAAGCAGGTTCATGTCTCACATTTGTAAATAAAAGTGACAGACAAAGTTAATTGTGATAATATAAACATGAAAAGAACCTATAAATATCAGTTGTGTAATATGTGCAGATTTATCCTTGATGGACCTAATATTTATTGTATCAGCACAACAAAGATGTATACCCATGATGGCTTTAGAGTTGTGCTTCTGAAAATATAATGTATATAGCAGTTGGCTGGTCACGTAAACAAGTTTATATTAGAAAAACTAACACAAATTATATAAGGGAATGTATGAGCATTCTCATGCTATTACAATCATCATGTGTTGAATGTTTTGCACAAACATCGTCTTGGATGTAAAGATTTAAAAAAAAAATCTTTTTGCAGTTTTGGAACAAGCACCGCTGATTTTTTTTTTTTTTTTTTTGGGAGGGGGTGGTTGAGGTGATCTGAATTATTTGAAATACAAATGGCAGATCATTTTAAATGTCTACAAAGATTATGGTTTCAATACTAGTATCAACTTCAAAAGTTACTTAAAAAAAAGAAGGGAAAATGTGGGTAAACAGTTGTTAAATGATATTTTGGCAATTTAAGCAATCGCGATGGCATTAATCAGTTTAGTCATGTAGTCAGAAGATACGTCCATTTATATAAAGCAGAGGTGAATATCTATAGCTAAGTCTGACCGTCTTATTTGTCCATAATGATTCTGAGTAGATATAAAAGTGCCTACTTGTCTGAAAGTTCCTTGTTTTCAACAGTAATGTTTCTGATTTTAAAAAAATGTGAAGAGGGAGTACAGAAAACAATGAAGAGAATAATTCTTGACTAATCAAAAAGGGGAGGGCAGAGTCAGATGAAAGATGAGGGGGAAAAGAGCTCATGATGGTGGAAGAAGAAAAATACAGTGTTGCACTGCGTTTCAAAAAAAAGAATTGGAGGCATTAAGTAAAGATTAAGAGGAAAGATGGAAGAAACAAAAGACAAAATAGATGGTCAGGAGAAGTAAGGAAAACTGTAGAAAGGATGAGTAAAACAACATGGAAAGAAAAAGGGATTGTATAAAGAAAAGGGAGTTCAAAGTAGAGTCTAGGGAAAATATTTTTTTTTTTGTTTTGTTTTTTTTTTTTTATCAGGAACAGAGGGAATGTTTGCACAGATTAAGAGTTTTAACAAAGAAGACTGTAAGAGATGTGCACTCCTAGAGGGCTAGTTTTGATTCTTTACTGCTGTCCTCGTGGACTTTTACCAGGCTCTTTGCCTCCAAAAATTAAGTGATGAAGCAGTTAGTATCAGAGGTTTGGTTCAGGAAGTTATGTCACTGCATTCAGTCTCTCTCTTTTTTTCTTTTTTGTCTGATTACCTGATGCAATGTCTTTGAGGACAGGCATGGGCTTCTTGTAAACAGCTCTACATGTGCTACTTAGTTAGCCTGGGCCATGAATCAAAAGAAACTGGGACCAGCCTACTTACCTGCTAAAAATAAACCAAAATAGTTGAGGACAATTAAAATGCAAAGTATAAATACACATATATGTGAATTTTTACTACCTCTGTCCTCTTTGGTTTGTTAGTATCAATTATGTATGAAGGCGATATGATGCTTCAAAACCTCGGCAACTTCTTAGATTCTTCAAAATTTTTATAGTGGAACAGTGATCTGCATGGTCTAGGTTCAAGTTGCAGATGAGGCATGCACTTTTTTAAAGTTGTACTTCTGGGCTTTGCATCTAATTAATACAACAGTTTATTTAAATTCTGGTTCAGACAGAGTGAATAGGTGTGTGTGTCTCCTTTTTTTCAGTAAACTGCTTAAGCCAATTTCCGCAAAACAGATACCTTGCTAATTTATCAAGGAATACAGTTGTACCACAGTGCCACTACTGGAATTTAATTTGTTAGAATTACTTTCACATGTTCTCCTATTTCCTTTTTTTCTGTTCTTGAGCATTATATTCAGGCAACAAATTGGTGTTACTAGTGATACATCCTGTTACTTTAGCTGCAACAATACAAGGCCTATTAGAATAAGTGCGTGGCCCTTGCTGTCAGCTTTGTCAAATTAAATTAATAATTTACATGAAGCTGCAGCAATGACTGCTTTCCAACATATATGGACAGCACAAAGGGGATAAGCTAACCATTCTCATTCAAAATAATCTTGCTGAAGTTAATATAACTGACTTAATGATACAGCAGTGTGTATTTGCTGGAAATACTTTTATTAGTATAGCATGAAAATGCATTCTTTATTCTATACCTTCAAGCAGCGTGTATAACATGGCAAAATAAAATGAAAGAAAAAGTCCTTTTTTTTTTCTTTTGTGTACATTCCATTGTCAAATATACATATTTTAAACTAGGCACCAGACTGTGACACATGCTTTATTCTCTAAAAAAATTACCTGTAAAAGTTTTGTTTCTGTATACATCATGGCTACTTCTTTAAAAGCCAGCTGCAGTTGTGTATTGACAGATCCTACCTAATCCTAAAAGCACAGATCAGGATTTGACAGCTGAATGGAATACAGCTCTACTGATTTTCTGACCAACTGCCTGAAAATGAGATTTAATGAAAAGCCTGGTTTTGACATCAGATGGTAGAACCTTTTGTATCTTGCTGTTCTGCTGGAAGTCAGAGTCTAGTGAATGCCTCATGTGGGGCGGTGGTACCCCTTCTTCTACTAATAACTATTAAATGCATCTGCCTAGAGCTTCTAAAATTGAAGAGCAGCAGCTATATTTAATTTGACACAGTAGCTATGTTGGCAGGGACTTACAAACACATCATATCTTCAGATGTATAACATTACACACAAGCAATGGAATTTACTTATTTATTGACATTTGATTACCGGGAAAGTCCAACTGTGTAGAAGCCCACTTTCAGTGGATGCCTGGGGAGAAAAGCTCCAAATTATTACAAAACATGAAGAACAATAATTTTACAATTTTCGAGGGAAAACAGGCTTACAGTATATTTAAAGAGAAAGTGACAGGAGAGAATCTGATAGCAGTAAGGAAGTAAGTGAAGAAGGGAGAATAAGGAGGTACAAGGAATAAAAAGGTACTTGTTCACATTTAGGGATATAGTTTATTCTGGTTTTGAGCAAGAACAGAGCCAGATTTTAGCTAGGCAGTCTCTCATGTATGATATAAAAAAAAAATAATAAACTAAATGCGTTAGCCAAACATATTTTGGAATTTCCTGGAAATGAACTTGGATTTAGGGTTTTACAAATAGTTGTGAATGATAGGAGAGGAGGTAATTTAAATAATCAAGTGGAACAGGTAGCGCTGAAGTGGATTTTAAAGTTGCAAGCTCATGAATATCCAGGTTTAAACAATTATGCATGTATAAAACCAGAGCTGGAAGCTCATCCTCTTTAAATGAGTACATAATTGAATTCTAAGTAACTGATTCATTTAATTTTTTAATTGATGTATTAATTGATTTTTAAATTAGTTAATTGATGCAGTTTTGTCTATAAAATGTGTATGAGCTTTTACATTGCTATTGAAGACTTGAAAAAGCGTAGTGATCTACGTGAAAGCGCTTGTCCAAATTAATATTACTATCTTTTAAGCCGTGGTGGTCATCTGGAGTTTTTGTTTTATTGCTGTTCTTGATCCGTGGATGACCTTTGGACTTTTGCTGGCACTTTGTGTTTTTGCTTGTTGGCTTATTTTGTAGAGCAGAGCCAAATGGCTGAAAATGCTTCCATTGAACTGGACTACGTTCCAAGAGATAACGAATTGCAGTTGAAATGGGAAGATATTCTACACAGAGGAGAAAATCCGCTTTTGGCCATGAGTTTTGTAGGGAATCCTGGGGCTCATGTACCAAACAAAATGGAAGCTTATCAGCAGTTTATTCAGACGGTAAAAGATCTTGAGAATGATATCTCTAAGTTTAAATGCATTAGTTGAGAGACAACATCTAGAAGCCTGCCTTTATTTTAATGCAATTCCAAGGGGTATGAGGGTTTTATGTATGATATCTATAAGTTTAAATGCATTAGTTGACAGAGACAACATCTAGAAGCCTGCCTTTATTTTAATGCGATTCCAAGGGGTATGAGGGTTTTATGAATGCCCATATATGGGGAAACCCACCCGGAATTGCTGAAACAGTGGCAGCAACTGAACTTAGAAATGAGTCAGAAGTATATGCAGCTAATAATTGATTATTTTGACCCTATAAAGCAAAGCCTAAGTACTAGCATACAACAACACTATGACATCAATGAGAAGTTTGATGGGAACATCTATGCTAGTGCTCTGAACAATATTTATGTAAATATCTCTATATGAAAACAAACTGAGACAGACTAAACAGCGTAAGCTGCAATGAGATTTTACAGACTTTAACCTCAGGCATGTATTTACATGGCCGCGATATTATAATAATGTCATTGGGTCTGATACACAAAGAGATACTCGAGTAGAAGAGATAGAAATTTCTACATCCAACACATTGAATATGCCTTCACCGGTTCTGGCTTCCAAGACACGGGAGGTGTGTCAGAGCAGCGATTCCTCACAACCAATTATGTCTCAAGTGGTTTCTGAACTTGGTGTAACTCCTTTACATAATCAACAAGCTAATAACCAGGTTTTGCAAGGAACAAGACCTAAGCAGATTATTCCACCGACTTTGGATCGTTTTACCATTACCAGTAAAACAGAATGCACAAAGGCAACGGCAACCCTCAATAAGTTGAGGAAGAAGGAAAAGAAAGTTTTCAGGAGAGAAAATAACTCCTAACAGGACAAAGAAACAGTAAATGAACTTGCTGTTAACTTGTCAGATTACCACTTGAATGAAGATGAAATAGCTATATTAAATAAGGATGTGACTTTCATACCCTCTGCATGCACTGAAGTGAACTGTTGACAGATTTAAGATTGTTTGGCCGTAATAAAGCATTGCAATTGTGTTTTAAAGATAATAAGTATGATACAACAAAAATTATACAAGAAAAGCTCCTTTGTACCAGCTATACCAAACCATGTTGAGTCATTTATCAGAGCCTGTGAGAAAGAAATTTGTGAGAATTGCTATGAGAGCAATAGGGGGTTCTTTTTATAATCTCACAAAAGAACAGAGACATGCTTACGATCTCTACAGAATAATGAAGCATTAAGTATAAGACCTGCAGATAAAGGAGGGGCTGTGGTGATTATAAATAAATGCGACTATGTCAACTTGATGCATGAAATTTGAATGAAATAAACACCTACATATTAATATCACAAACACAATATTTAAATATAGTTTGAAGTATTAAGGACAATGTATACGAGTTGTTGATGTGCAGACAAATTGATGAAAGAATGTACAAGCTTTTTTTACTGTGGATCATCCAAGAATACCATACATCAAAGGACTGCCTAAAATACATAAGTCCCTACATAAACAGCCACTGAGGCCCATTGTAGATGGATGTGATTGGGCCACAGAATCCCTCTCAGTTTATGTAGAGAGTAAATAAGGCCCACTTGTTAGAAAAATTCCTACTATTCTAAAAGATACTTCTCAGTTTCTGAAAGATTTAAGGGAGTTTGATACAGGCTCTGTACTTAGTGACTGCCTCATGGTGATGCTGGATGTTCAAAGTTTGTTTACTAACATACCTAATGAATATGGCATAAAGGCAGTGAAATATATATGATGAGAGAAATGGGGGGTAGCAGTACTGATGACATTATTCTAATATTTACATTATTAGATTTAATATTATCCAACAATATTTTTACGTATGAAAAAAAAGTTATGTACTTAAAATAACATTCCATGGTTGTAGTCCATCTCGCCTACATTCTTGCTGGATGCGTTTGGAGCCTAACTTTGGCTCTGACTTGGCCGATACTAAAGCTCGAGAGCTTTTACTGGCTCGAGGCTATCCCCTATCCCATGGTGCACCACGGCAATTTCCCAGCTCTTGTTTGCAAGAAAGTAACTAAGTACATAATAGTGATTATCCTATCAATAACTATGTACATATAAACAAAAAAGATTTTGTTTTACTATCCATGGCATATGGACAGACAACTAAAACAAGGTCAGTCAGCATAATGGATAGTCCACCAGTTCCTCCAGGATAAAGGAAGGGGGACGGAGGGTGGGACGCAAGAATGTAGGTGAGATGGAATACAAACATGGAACATTATGTTACGTACATAACTTCTTTATGTTATGTAGTCCTAATCTCACCGTAATTCTTGCTGGATGGGACAGCGTCCCTAGCACCTTTTTCCTAGGTGGCTCAAGCAAAGGGACTCTTTAGCGCAGTGGACCCAAAGGATGACCTGTCCCAGGAGGCCAAATCTAATTTATGATGAGTGACAAAAGTAAGAGATCTTGCCCATGTAGCTGCTGCACAAATGGTATCAACTGGAAGTTTTGATTTGAAGGCATATGAGGCTGATACTGCTGGAGTTGAATGACCTCTTACCTTAGCAGGTAGTTGTTTCCCAACACTTTTGTAAGCAAATGAAATGCAGTCTGAAAGCCATTTAGACAGTTGTTTTGGAAATGGGTAAGCCTTTGTTTTTCTCTGAGAAGGAAACAATTGATTCAATTTCCTGAAATCTTTAGTCCTGTGCAGGTAAAATTGGAGAATTCTATGGACATCTAATTGATGCAGTCTGTATTCTGATTTATTACCATAATTTGGGAAGAATACTGGTAATTCAACAGTTGTGTTTAGATTATGTTCTGAGCATAACTTAGGAAGGAAAGAAGGATTAGATCTTAAGGAAACTCTGTCTGTCCTTATGAAAAATAATATATGGAGGTCGAATGGTCATAGCTTGCAATTCTGAAACCATCCTAGCAGATGTTATAGCTACCAAGAACAATGTCTTCCAATACAACTATTTCAAGTCAGATGAAGAAGACTGTTCGAATGGTGGAGAAATCAATGAGGTCAGAACTAAGTTCAAGTCCCAGCGCTCTGGAGGTTAACTGATTGGAGGTCTGAGAAGGACTCCTTTCAAAAATATTTTGCATAAAGAGTGGGGCATAATAGGGTTTCCAATGTTCTGAAAATGATAATTTGAGATGGCAGCCAACTGAACTCGGTAGCAGCTGCAGCTCCTTCTTGAAAAACAGATGCGAGGAAAGACAGAACAGACTCTATGGAAGCAGAGTAGGGATCTATGACTTGTTTTTCCACCCAAATGGAAAACCTTTTCCATTTGCTGGAGTGTAATTTTCTGGTAAAAGGTTTGTGGGAAGAAATGAGGATGTGTTTTACAGTAGGAGAAAGGGATTTACACCTGGCTATTCTTGGAACTGGAGCAGCCATGCTGTAAATTTCAGGGTTTGGATGGTAGGATGGAACTGTCCCAATTGGTGAATCAGGAGGTTCGGAGATGGTTCCAGAACCCATGGTTCCTCCAAGAGATGCCACAAGAAGGGGAACCAGAATTGGCGAGGCCAGTAAAGAGCAATGAGGATCAGGATACTTCAACAGTTTTGCTTTCTGAATCACTTTGGGTATGAGGGGAAAGGGTGGAAAAGCGTAAAGAAGTCCTGGAGGCCAATTGTGGACCAGAGCGTCCCTGGATGACATCCCCGGATGGGGAATGAGGACAAAGTAGTTGCTGCATTTGGCGTTCATGTACGTGGTGAATAGATCACAGGATGGGGAATGAGGACAAAGTAGTTGCTGCATTTGGCGTTCATGTACATGGTGAATAGATCGCAGCAAGGGTGGCCCCATCTGCAGAAAATCTCTTCTGCAACTTCTGTTTTCAGGGACCACACGTGAGGCATCAGAATTGCTCGACTCAGTTTGTCTGCCATCACATTGGACTTCCCCGGGATGTGCATTGCTACCAGAAAATGTTGAGAGTCCATCACCCATTTCCACACTCTTTGTGCCTCACGACAAAGTGGGTAAGACTTGGCTCCCCCTTGCTTGTTTATGTACCACACTACTGACATGCTGTCTGATTGAATTGCAATTGTCCTGGTAGGAAGAGAACTGTAAAGTGCTTGCAACGCGTATAGCACTGCTCATCTCCAGAACATTTATGTGCAGGTGGTTCTCATGATCTGCCAGATACCTTAGACTGCCATTCCCAGATAATGCCCCCCCCCCCCCAATCTGGGAAGCGTCCATGGTCAAGACTGCATTTTGTTGAGGGAGAACAAAGGGACGACCTAGATAAAGCTGATCTGTATGTAACCACCATGTTAGATCCTTCTTGCAGGAATTTGTAATGAGTATTTGGTGGGACAAGGGCAGATCCTGCATTGACCACTGGGCAAATAGTAGCCACTGAAGCACTCTCATGTGTAGATGGGCTATGGGAACTAGTCTCCCACCAGGACACAAGTGCTTTCAGCAATTACATTCTGCTAGCCAAGCACACTCAAGCAAATCTGCAGTCTGCGGCTACCACTCCATCTATACAGTGTAAGAAGGAATCAGTATTGCAAACTAAACAAGGATATACATTTTGAGCCTCAAGAGCAGGAGCACACTCAAGCAAAACTGCAGTCTGCGGCAACCACTCCATCTATACAGTGTAAGAAGGAATCAGTATTGCAAACTAAACAAGGATATACATTTTGAGCCTCAAGAGCAGGAGCACACTCAAGCAAATCTGCAGTCTGTGGCTACCACTCCATCTATACAGTGTAAGAAGGAATCAGTATTGCAAACTAAACAAGGAAATACATTTTGAGCCTCAAGAGCAGGAGCACACTCAAGCAAATCTGCAGTCTGCGGCTACCACTCCATCTATACAGTGTAAGAAGGTATCAGTATTGCAAACTAAACAAGGATATACATTTTGAGCCTCAAGAGCAGGAGCACACTCAAGCAAATCTGCAGTCTGCGGCTACCACTCCATCTATATAGTGTAAGAAGGAATCAGTATTGCAAACTAAACAAGGATATAGATTTTGAGCCTCAAGAGCAGGGTCAGTCCACCCAGGCATTCTACTTGTATGTTTTATGAGAGTGAAGCTATTACATTAGCAGTATTTCTTAGTAGTTCTCAGCTTGCTAATAAAACTGACTGTTGTAGCCTTGTGCCCCCCCCCGATAGTACAGTAATCCTAACTGTCCAATAGACAGTATATATTTAATTTATTTAATTCACATCCCTGTGACTAAATTAAATTAACCATCAAGCAGCCCTCTCAGTTCTTTCTGCCTTAGTTTGTATCACTTGGAGGATCACCTGCTTATTTGCATCTCTATCATTGCTAATGTATCTCCCTACTCTAATCTGTGCACAAACTGGTTACTAATCAGCAAGTCAATGTAAAGACACACTCCCAACCTTAATAAACTTTGCTGTCTCTTCTCTCCTTCACTTTACAGGTAGTTTGAATTATTACTTACCCTCTCTGAGGCCTTCACTGATTTCCACTGATTGCCTTTCTGGTTTCTTTGCATTCCACCTGGTTTACACCCCTTGTGCTATCTCCTCCCCAATACAAAGTCTATATTAGAATCCTGCTGAGCATGGAGCCATCTTTAAATTTCTAGTCTCCCACCAGGACACAAGTGCTTTCAGCAATTACATTCTGCTAGCCGGTAAGCCATTAGACCTCAGGAATTTGTTTTAAAAGTGTTCAGATTTGTAAAGTAATACTTACTTTTTCTCTTGCCTTGGTTGGCTCTGGCTCTGCCCGCTCCGTTCGCCCTCGCTAACGCTTGGGCTCTCTCCGCTCCTCCTGCCCCTATTCCTCCGCCCCACTACCTCTACATTTATAGTAATCATAGCCAAACCCACAGCTCACCCTCACATCACCTCCACCAATCACAGCTCCTCAAGTCATATCACATTAAACCACACCAACTTGCTCCACACAAAATACTCCCAATCACTCTCATTCCCACTAGGCATTTTTGCATCACCCACACTACTTCCCCATCCACATATAGTGCAACCCTATAATTCCTATTCAGACCCCCCCCCCCCACGTAGAAACAACAAAAACTTTATAACCATGACTATCACACAACTAAATCTAGTCTGTATTCTCATAATTCTTTACAACACCACAAGTTATCACTCTAGCAATATCCCTAAACTTAGTAGCACAACACTGCATTATGCACTCTCATACACAGACACCACACATTATAATAATATCTGCCCACACATTCAAGAACTACATAACGGACCAATTCAGAACTAAACACATATGCTCTCATTCCTACTCCAAAAAAACACAATACTTTCTCACACTCCTCACCAAACTCCAACATCTGTATAACCATTTTAACTCCAGGCTCACCATAAGTGGGGATATCCACCCCAACCCAGGCCCAAATCCATCCTGTCCAACACAAACTGCTCAAACATAAATGTCAGAACATAACACCCCCACTTTCTTCATCCATTGGCAAATTAACAACAGCAGCAAAACCAACCATCTTTTAATGCTAAATATTAATATTAGAAGTATCAAAAATAAAATACCTGAACTCCAGGCCACAATAGCACACTACTCCCCAGACATAGTTGCTTTAACAGAAACCTGGCTAAATAAAAACATAGCTAACTCAGAAGTTCTCCCTACCGGCTACAATATCATTAGACAAGACAGACCACTTTGTAAAGGGGGTGGAACTGCCTTACTCTACAAGTCCAACTTCTGTCCGTCAATTACCAAACTCCTACCCCTCCCCCAATAATTGGGACATACTTATCTCACAACTTCAACTTCACCCTAAAAAGGTTATCACCACAATTGTGATCTATATTCCACCTGGTAATACACCTGCTAGCCTTGAAGACTTCTTATCCTGGTGTTCTTCCACATACTCACAAGAAACCCTTATTCTGGGGGACTTCAACCTAGATTGGTTCACCTGTATATCAGACCACCAAGTAATCTAATAAATCTCCATGGCTACCAGCAGCTAGTCCAAATTCCAACTAGGTGTGATAAAAAATCTAAAAGGGAATCCATCCTTGACTGGGTCCTAACTAGCAACCCCACATTGTACCCTCACACAGGCAGTCTCCCAGACACCTTAAGTGACCACGACATAATATACTTTATACGTAGTAGAACAAGCATATGCAAAACCACTAACTATATATCCACTAGAAACACAACAAAATTCTCTCCTGAGGTCCTCAACACTTTACTGTGTAACTGTGACTGGACCCCCCTAAAAACCCTCCCACTTGACCAGGCTGTAGCATATTTCAACAAAACATTTCTACAACACCTAGACACTGTCGCTCCATTGCACAAAATCAAGGTAAGAACCTCTACAAACCCCTGGCTCAGTAAAGAAACCAAACAAATCCTCAAGTCCAGAGACACTGCCTGGCGTTACTATCAAAAAACCAAAGAAACACAAAGCCTAACTTAAGTACCAAGAACTGCGCAACCGTGCAAAAAAATGCATTAGGCTGGACAAAAAATCCTACTACACAACATTACAAACTAAATACCAACACAACCCGCAAAAATTTTGGCAAAATGTAAACCAGCTACTAAAATCCACCCAAAAGGCTACCCCCAAACCAACCACCCCTGACACTAAAGTTCCCATTGAAACACAATTCAACTCCCACTTTGTGAACTCAATTCTATCCTTAGTATCACAGGACAGTTCCTTCCTCACTATCCCCCCCAACACAAATAACTCTAATACTAGCTTTACCCTCAAAACAGTTTCCACCACTTCAATCAAAAGCATGCTCTCCAAACTAAAAACCTCATCAACAGCAGCCGACCTACTCCCCAGCTATTTCTTGAAACTTACAGCAGATGCTATTGCTATCCCAGTCTCCACTCTCAAAAACAGATCAATTGTTGAAAACTATGTGCCCAAACTCTGGAAAATATCCTATGTTACACCCATACATAAAGGCGGGACCTCCACTGAACTTAATAACTACAGACCCATTGCTTTACTCTCCCCCCTGGCCAAAATCCTAGAAAAATGTATCCATACCCAGATGCTAAACTATCTCCTAGACTGCAACATCCTGTCACCTACTCAGCATGGTTTCAGACCTGCCCATAGTACTACTACAGCTCTCCTCTGCTTCACAGACACAGTAAACAGTCTCAAAAATGAAGGCCTGCAAGTGTCAACTCTTTTTATGGATATGTCCAAAGCATTTGACACAGTCTCGCACCAAATCCTGCTAAACAAACTAAACCAATATCATCTATCTAATTCCACTCTTACCTGGTTCCAAAGCTACTTAACTGACGGGTACCAAGCTGTGAAATGGGAAAATTCTCTCTCTCCTCAGCTGCCCATAACTATAGGAGTCCCACAGGGTTCTATCTTAGGACCACTACTATTCACAGTCTTCACAAATGACCTCCACACCTCCACACAGCATGCATCTATAATTCAGTATGCAGATGACACTACCTTAATCTGTGCTGCACAAAACATTCCCACCCTCCTGCAAACAACTCAACTAGCATTCTCTGACGTTGAAAACTACCTTACAAAGCCCAACTTATCCTCAATCCAAAGAAAACTCAGCTTATGATTATAACCAGTTCTAACAAAAACACTAACAGTCAATTCACTATCTACTCCACAAATGCTACTCCAATTGCTCCGGTGGCACAGGCTAAGCTATTGGGAATAACCATAGACTCCCACCTAAAATTTGATAGTCATCTGAACTTAACTATTAAAAATGTACATGCCAAACTGGGGTCACTCTACCATATCAAACCATTTCTTACCAACAACACAAGATCAGCCATTGCTCGCTCCCAACTTCTATTCACCCTACTCTATGCATCTCCCATTCTGACTAATCTCAACAAAACTGAACTAAGCAAAATGGAAGCTTGCTATAACAGAATTGCCCGTTTTGCTGCAAATTGCTCATATAGAACTCATCACTGTACTGCTTTGAGACAGCTCCACTGGCTTGAACTGCCTAACCTACAATCAGCTCTGCCTCTGTCATTCTATCTATTACCTCCCCAATAAGTGTCCTGCCCTCAAAAACCTAGTACAACATCACTCAGCCAAAAGGCCTCTTAGATCATCAAGCAAACTACTACTAGAAGTCACCAACAGCTACAATAGCTTTGGAGATGCACTATATAGTAGTTCGGTGGCTAAAAAATGGAACTCTGTCCCTACTAGCATTCAAAACACATCATCCAAAGCCTCCTTTAAAGACCTCATCAGGCAACATCTCAAGCAAAGTTGGCAGTGCCATGATTGCTCCCCAGGCTAGTGAAAGTGGATAACATATGCATACTAAATCTAGAGCAATTTCTAATAGTTTTTCAATCTTACTCACAAACACTGGCTAATCTACAATGTATGTACTGTACCTGTGTGCTATGTATGTATTCTACCTACATTCCAAAGTTCAGCTGTACACCACAAATCTATTACTTACCTTTATTTTTAAAATTAATATCCTTTTTGATTGTTCTCTCCACTGTAACTGTTTGTGCCGCATACCACTGTAAAAACATGTCTCTTGTAATTTGTGTGTATACTGATTATGTCTAAATAACTAAATGTGTCTGTAATTTTTCTTTGTGGAGCTTTTCTCCCCGGGCCTCTGCTGAAAAAGGGCCTTTTCGGCTCAGTCAGACACCCCCAGTTAACAAATGTAAAATAAATAAAATAAAATAAAAGAATGGTGGACGCCATAATACCTAGAACATGAAGAACTATTCTGGCTTGTACTTTGTCTTTGGTCAGCAAAGAGTCTGACTTGATTCTGTAACGATTCTATCTTTTTTGGTGTCAGTTTTGCTGTCATGGTGGTTGAGTCTAGATCTGAGCCTAAGAAGACAATACACTGCGATGGAGATAAGGTGGATTTTTTTACATTTACTGTAATTCCTAATCTGGCGCACAAGAACAGAGTCTCGTCCCTGGCTCGGATTAGTTGGTGCTTGGTGGTAGCAGTTAGGAGTCAGTCGTCTAAGTATGGAAACACCCGAAATCCCAGACGTCTCAGGTAAGCCGTGACCACCGCCACACATTTGGTGAACACTCTGGGGGCTGTAGTGAGGTCAAAGGACAGTGGTAGAAATTGAAAATGACTGGCTCCCAGCCGAAAGCATAGGTGTCTTCTGGAGCACCTGTCCATTTTGATATGGTACTATGCTTCCTGAAGATCTATGGAGCACATCCAACTGTCTTTTCTGATAAACGGAAGAATTGACTGCAGAGTGATCATTCGGAACTTCGATTTTTTTATAGACTTGTTCAGCTCGCTGAGATCTAGAATTGATCAAGTCCCTGGTCTTTTTTGGAACTAAAAAGAATTGTGAGTTAGTTCTGGATCCTATTTGCTCTGTGTGGACATATTTATTTTATTTTACATTTGTTGATTGGGATAGTCCGGCTGGATGCATATCCATTTTCAGCGGAGGCCCGGGGAGAAAAGCTCCAAACATATAGACAAAAACATGCATACATATTAAGGGTTTTACAATGTAACAGGGGAAAAAAAGCTCCAATTGAGCAGATAAAAACAAACAACCCAAGCAACAGTTAAACAACAAGCAGATTTTACATGTAAGCATGGTGTGTCCCTCAAGAGGGATCCACAATTTAACAGTATGTTATAGAATGTAAAAGTTAATTAACAGGTGGATTACAGCAGCACTATATTACAAAGAAATGTACAGAACAAGATTGCCATTGCAAGCATTTGCGAGCAAGAAGCTAGTACATTGCTGTTAAGTTAAGGAGTTGTTATGGGGATTAATCAGGGTTGGAACATGGACATTGACCGTGCATTTTCTAATAATGTTTGAGGCCATTTTTGAAGAGGCGTAGAGTGGGTTCCAGGGTAATGTCTGCTGGAAGTAAGTTCCAAGCTTTCCCAACGGAGTTGGCAAATAGGGAGTCACCAGCTGAGTTAGCTTTCAGTGTTTGGACTAACAGCTTGTTGGATGAGCGTAATGGTCTGGAGTTACTGTATGGTTTTATGATAGTTTTAAGGGCAGGGGTGTTTTTGGGTTGGTTGAGAATATTATGTGCTACTATTAGCTAGTTGAACTGTATTAAGCTTGGTAGTTCTTGCCACCCTAGGAGTTTGAGGTTGTGGCAGCGATGTGTCCTGCACGTTGATCCAGTGGCGAACCTGGCAATATGGTGGTAGCAGTGAGAGAGTCTGGTAAGTTCTGAGTTGTTTAGGTTACAGAGTATAGAGAAAGCATATAGAAGGGTAGAGAGGAAATGAGAGCAGGCAATAGCGATTCTAGTTGTAGGAGTTAGAAAAGGTTTATTTCTATATAGTGAACCGAGCTTTTTGTTATTGGTTTTGATAGTCTTATTGATGTGTAGGTAGAATTGGAGATTATTGTCTACTATTACCCCTAAGAGCTTGGTTTGAATATCTGGGAAAATAGAGGTGCCATTGTTTGATATTATAGTAAAGGAAAGTGGGGTGACCTGCAAATATTATATTAAAGGAAAGTGGGGTGACCTGCAAATATTATAGTAAAGGAAAGTGGGGTGACCTGCAATTGGGGGGTAAAGAATAACAGTTTGGTCTTATTGGGATTCAACAGAAGACAGTGATTAGAGAGCCACTTTTCAACTGTGTTGAATGTACTCTGGGTTAGTGTTTGCAGGGCTGTTGGGGAGGAGGCTGAGCAGATCAGGGTGGAGTCGTCAGCATAATGGATGCAGGATGCATCTGGGATGGCAGTGGGTAGGTTACTTTTAAAGATGGAAAAGAGTAGAGGACCTAAAATGGAGCCCTGAGGAACTCCAAGAGTGAGAGGTAGTGGAAACTTTGCCCTGCCAAATTACTGCTTGTTGTCTTTCAGATAGGAATTGAACCACTGCATAGTATGATTGTCCAGGGAA